>NW_015386651.1:24472-48876 GCF_001527695.2 Protobothrops mucrosquamatus | reverse complement strand
TGTGAGTGGGTGCATGAACTAATTGGGTCAAGTCCATGGTCGTCATGGAGGCCAAGAACTCCCGAGCCACCGCTGACGTTTCGCCCGCCGATGGCAGGTTGAGGTCCCCCATAACTACAAGTCTAGGGGTCTCAACCGCCACCCCGGCTATCACGTCAGCCAGCTCAGGCAGGGCCGTTGACACATAGCAGGGGGCCAGTTTACAGACTTTCTAAGGAATGCTGTTATCACAGAACTTCAAAGTTTGACACAACTTATTTTCGTATACTGACAACTCATCATAACTTGAACCAGCTTTAAAATTAAATACCTGTAGCAGAGATTAAATAACCGTAGCAGAAAATCATTTTCTTTTCCTTCAGGTTTATCTGTCTTCTGTGGCTTTCTTTCTATTTCTCACTAAAGTTAGTAAGTTGCTGGTTTAATAAAAACTAACAGTAGTCTTTCCATTGGCAGTAATTTAATATTCATTTCAAAATGCCTTATTATAAATCCCTAAAATTAGAGGCAAATAACATATAAGTGCTAATACAACCTGGACTGCTTAGCATAAACCATGCTGTAATTTCATTTCACAGGTGAAAAGAAAATTAGTTTAGTTGCTTCCTTAATGCATAATCACACAAATATAAATGAGCTACTTAACCTATTATGTTAAACTCCCACAGCTAATAATCCACACAACACTACCAGAAACTGATTAATCCCATGTAATACATGTATGCTGTACTTCTTACAATTTTTATTGTTGGTATATGTTGACCAAAGAATATTTGCATATAAATACAGTAACGCAGCTCAGGGCACTGAAACATTCAAATCTCTGGCAAAAGAGTTTTGTGATTTTGGAAAATACCACAAATTGGACTAAACAGTACTTACAAAATAATGATGTAATACTATATACTGTACCTCCAGAACATGCTTCAGATTGCAATCTCTTTAAAAAAAATTGGCTATAAGATCTATTTAACTCAATTGAATTTATTTTCAAGTCAATGACCTAACAAAATAGCATTTCAAATTCACTGTAGTCATTTGAAATCACTGTAATGGAGGAAATATGCTAAAGTCTATCTTCAGTTAAGGCCAAGTAAGGGAGTAGTGCAATAATAATACACTCAGTCATAAAGCACTGTTCCCTGACAATGATATGATATAGGAGGGGCTTCTATCTTCGAGACCGCCTCCTGCCACAGATTACCCCCCACCGACCTGTACGCTCCCACAGAGTGGGTCTCCTCAGGGTGCCGTCAGCCAGACAGTGCCGGCTGGCGACCCCAAGGGGGAGGGCCTTCTCTGTGGGAGCACCCACCCTCTGGAACGAACTGCCCCCAGAGATCAGGGTGATCCCTGATCTCCCTTCCTTCCNACGTGGTTGTTCCAGCTCGCGGGACTGGCCTAAGGGATTTTAAAGGGGTTTTAATTACTTTTAAATTTGACGTATTAAATATTTCTTTTTAACCAATTTTTAATTAGATGTATATGTTAGTATTTTAATCATTGTCAGCCGCCCTGAGTCCGCAAGGAGAAGGGCGGGATATAAATGCAATTATAAATAAATAAATAAAATAAAATAAAATAAATATTTTAAGATTTAATTATATTAGTTCCTTCAAAGAAAATGTCTGGCACTATAAAGGCGTGTGTGTGTGTGTGTGTGTGTGTGTGTGTGTGTGTGTGTGTGTGTGTGTGTGTGTGACAGAGAGGAAGGAGAAGAGGAAAAAAACAGTCTTGAACAAAGCTATATGAACAAACCTATATTCCAATAGGAAGCAAAGATAACTGCATTAAGGATAGGAAAAGCCACAAAATTGCAAGGTTATATATATCTGGAAATGAGCTTTAAGAACAGAGGGAAGAGATGCTGCCTAAAGAAAGACAGGAAACATGACCAGATGAGCTAATTCTACTTTATAGTCAGGCCACATTTCACAGAATCTTGCAAGTTTGAAAATACGTATCTCTCGCCATTATTTTTAATAGTCTGATGCATTAGGATACTCAGGGCTTTTTTTGTCATAGAATGCGCAGAACGGAGTTCCAGCACCTTTTTGGGACGGAACCTTGTAGGGTAGGCAAGGCAGGTTGTATGACGTGTGTGAGTTCCGGCACTTTTTTTTTTTTTTTTACAAAAAAAGCACTGAGGATACTTTTTAAGTTTACATCTTTACCCATGAAGCATTTGTGCCTCTCTATTTTATATTTTACTCTTATTCTTCAAGATCATTCTTGCATGCCATTATAAAACTCCACAGTAGTTGAATTAAACTGCAATCCAATTAAAAGGCATAAATACCGTATCAGATTTTTCTTTCCTCAACAGATAGAAGGGAGTTCTTCTTGAAAATAGGATTTGAAGATTCTTCAACCAATTGGAAAGACCGTGAAAAGGATAAATTTTGAGATATATTGTACTGCTAGTTCCTTAAGTCACTGAGCACTGGCAATTCTGGCTGAACCTTGAAGTACTAACAATACCCAAGCTATAAGCTGCCATTATAGACTAATTAGTAGGGCTTTGAAGTAAGCATATGAATAAAGAAGGTTTCAATTAATCAAACTCATT
The DNA here is from genome assembly GCF_001527695.2 of Protobothrops mucrosquamatus. NCBI lineage: Eukaryota > Metazoa > Chordata > Lepidosauria > Squamata > Viperidae > Protobothrops > Protobothrops mucrosquamatus. The sequence continues at coordinate 46,307 of NW_015386651.1, read as the reverse complement.
CCCTTAAAAAAAATCTTACTAAAAAACTAGGAAAAGCAAAAAGATAGGGAAAAGACAGAAGAAAAACATACCTAGTTAGATGCAATATGCAAGATCTTACAACTGCACATACTCCTGTTTGGTACAACATACAGAGAGGAATTTGTTGCTTTAGAAACATGCTTTAAATATTTGGTGCCAATTTCCCAGATAGTTTTGAATTTCAAGTCTTAAACAGATGGTTTTGTATATTATTCTCAATTACACTTCAGAAAGGAAAATGATTACATTAACATTTATGGTACCAAATTTGAGTTGCTGCTATACCTCCACTGATGACAATCAATTATTTAAAAAATATAAAAGGAACCAGAGGTTTGATTTGGCTCCAAACAGTGGAATAAATCTGAAGAAAAAGAAATCTTGCAGCTGTAGTATTTATATCACTCCTTTATCTGATATCCAAGACTGTATTCATATTTCTTCCTGATCTAGAGATGTTATGTAAACTATCATATCTTACTGGACTCAAATCAATTTCCTGCGTTTCAGTAACTTATTTTTAAAATCAGTGATTTGAAATGGGAATTCTTATAATTCTTCTCTATTTTCAACATCTTCTAAAAAAAAGATAATCAGTTTGAAACAATATTTTTAAAAAAACATTTATATTTTCATATGTATAAAACAGAACCAAGTACAAAGAAGTAAAACAGTTCTACATAATTTTTTTATACTGCAAGCAATGCCATGTTGTCATTTGTACACAATACATGCCTCAGCAAGTGACAGTCTCTGACTATATCTGCACTTGAAAGATAAACATGGGTGACCCCAATGTGTACAAGAATGGCAGGTTACCAATGAATACCAGGGTTCTGGTTTAGTATGGGTTCAATTTAATCTACAAGAATTCTAGTGAATAGTTGATTTATTATAGTAAAAAAATCAGAAAAATAGAATCTTGAATATCAGAATAACAAATGGTTATATTATGATAATGTTGATCATTTATAAACTACCTCGCATAATAAGATACCCTCCAGTAATGTAACTTCTAAGCTTCTCAGCCAGAAATGGTCATTAATGAAAAACATTAACATATGCTTTTTACAAACCAATTTGGGAAAGGAAATTTAGTTCAGATAGAGATAAAAGTTAATAATTTGCTCTTGTGAATTATGTCCTTCTATTGAGTTAATAAACTACTTTTTCACAATAAATTGTTAAGAATGGGTGAAAAGAAAACAAGGCTGAATAAGGATTAAACAAAATCACCATGAGCTGAAACACTTGTTAGAGATGCCTTATGATGCATATGGTCTAACCCAGGGCTTTTCAACCTTTTCACTCATTGTACCACTTTTAGGATATGGCAACATCCGCCTAGCAAGGTGTCAAAAATTTGATGACCAAAAAAAAAAGGAAAAAAGTGATAAAGTACAGGTAGTCCTCGACTTACAACAGTTCGCTTAGTGACTGTTCGAAGTTACAATGGCACTGAAAAAAGTGCCCCCAAGCCACAGCCGAGCAAGACACCTGCCTGCCTGCCCGGCGGCGTTCTTCCTCCTGTCCAAGGTTTTCATTGTTGTGAGCATTTCTGTTGAGGATTGGCAGCGAGGATGGGGTGGGGGGGTGTTTGGTTTTTATTCTCCCCATCTGCTGGGTGGTTGCAGCAGGTTTTGGTCACTTCACATGACCCTGGGACACTGTGATCGTCATAAATATGAATCAGTTGCCAAGCATCTGAATGTAAATCACAAGACCCTGGAGATGCTGCAACATTCCAGCTGATCGGCGCTTCTTCTGGGCTCAGCAGAAGCGCCAGGATCAGTGCTGCTTTCCAGCTGGGGCCTGGCGCTGATCCTTGCGCTTCCACTGAGCCCTGACAACCCCGAAGAAGCGCCGATCAGCTGGAAAGCGGCACTGATCCTGGCGCTTCCGCTGAGCCCTGACAGCCCTGCAGCTCCAGCCGTCTCTCGCTCAGACTTGTGCGGTGCTGCCACCGGTTCAGCTCATTCTCCTCCCCCGCTATCACTTTTCTAGGATGGTTGCGTACCACCTGCCAGGTGCCAATGTACCACAGGTGGTACCCGTACCACTGGTTGAAAAGCCCTGGTCTAACCCATATCAGCATATAGTAAAAAAGATTCATACATTAGAGCTTAAAATTCCTAGATTATCTCAGCAGCATGTAAAGAAATGATAGCATTTCACATTACTAAATTAAAACCTATCAACCAGGTGTAGGAAACCTCTAAGAAGAGTCCATGACTTGTTAGACCAACCCAACCCAACCCAACCTAGCCAAGAACCCAACCAACACCAAATGAGATCAATGGTTGAGCTGTGCAAGTTTACAAACAAGCACTTAAGTTCTAGTTATAGGCAAGTAATTATTCCTTTTTATCTTTGTGATTCAAATGCATTGGTTAATAGTTACCTTACTACCAATACAAATGTACAGGAGAGTCTTGAGCCAGTGGATCTTGAAGAAGTGGACACAGTTCTTTCTACCACTTCTAAACTCTGGCTTGTCTAACTATCCAGGGAGGGGAAAGGGAGTTAGAGCCAAACAGTAGTTAATGTTCTTAAAAGGAATGGCAGATTTAAGGGACACTGATCTGCTCACTCTTTAAGATACAAATCTCTCCCTTTCAAACTGAATCACAGGCCTGATGTGCACCTGAAAGAAACTGAATGATCCAGATTAGTAAGAATAGTTATTGAAGTAAGAACTGGGAAGCCAATTGGAATTTTTCATCAGAGAAAGTGTATTTCAAATCATTATGATGACAAGAAAGAAAATACTATTTCCCAAAAGAAAAAAGTGTGATTATCAGTTCTTCACAGCTCCAAATCAAATCAGCTTTACATTGTCTTCATAGTGATATAATTTCCTGTTGAATTATATTGAAAGGCACTTTTATTATTATTTATCACTCCCAGCAGCCAAAGTCTAAAGAAATGTACACATTTTGGGTAACATAATACAACAATGAAACCAAGTTTTCCATGCATATTTCCATTTTATTCTCAAGGTCATGTCATCAAGGTATTATTTGGCCTTATCTTCAAGAATGCATGCAGCTAGGTTTGTTCCAAACCAGGCCCACAAGTTATCACACACTCTACAAATATACTCCATATTTATTATAAACACTTATGGCTACTATGCTACAAAAGTATATTGTAATTCCTTCTTGACTATTTCTAGACACAAGCAGCTCTGAGGCATAATTCAAAGACAGGTGCAAAGTTAATGCACAAAAGCAAGCATTAATCCAAATCACTTCTATTATTTTTGGATAGCCAAGCTTGTACTGTTTTGAGTTCTTGGCATTTTTTTCTTCATTTGCCAATCTAATTTATCTCTCTACAGCTTACATTAATTTATAAGAGTGAAACCTCTGGAAAATGCTAATTTCTTCTTAGTAGAGGTCTACTGCATTCCATTTCATGATGTAAATGAAGAATGAATAACTAGATAGTGCTCGATCCTTAAATGTTTGGGGGGATAAAGTATTTCAGCAGTTTTAGACTTAAAGCTATGCCAAGTAAACTGTCTAACCTAATTTAGCACAAATCTAATTGGCATTTTTAACTATAGAAAACAATAGCATTATGGTTGTCTAAGGACTATATGCACTTCAATAGCAATTCAGAAAATTGCTTAGGACTTTGTGCAATACATTTCTATTCATTAAGAAGACCTTTTTTAGGCTTTGCCACAAGTCTGAAAATGATGCGGTGGCCAGTGTGGTAGATTTTTAATGTAACCTATTGCTATATATGCAACACTATATTTAAAATTATCCTCAACTTTGTTAAGATTTGCTATATTTAACTTTGGAGAAATTTCATTCTGAAAGAGGCAATAAAAATGGAGGGAGTAAGAATTCAGTACTGTACCTAGTTTTTTCCTTTTTTAACCTACACCGGAATCAATGTGTCTTGCTTAAAAGTAACAGCAATTCTGTTACAAGTAACAAGAAGCCTTAGTGAACTGAAATAAGTATTGGAAAATAAACTGAATGCCTGCAACCTCCTGACATATCATGCTATTAGTTGTTGCACCAGCTGGTAAAGTACAAGCCAGCTTTCCTTAATCTGGCACTATTCATTTGCAAGACTGAAACTTCCAAAATTCCCAGTCAGTGGGGAATTTTCCATTGTAAATTACAGAATCTATAGTATATCACATCTGCAGAACATCAAGGTCATGAAAACTGATGACATATTATGACAAAGGAGCCTTTATTAAGCCCATCTAGTAAATCTATCAGCTGTGACAATGTTAGATTTGAGGATAGTCCCAAGTCACTATTTTCTGCTTGCCAGAAAAAAATAAAACCTTATGTTGTCTACCATTTGGATGACAAAATATAGTCACACTTATGCATTAAGATAATAGTTCTTTTTCAGATTCTTGAGAACTCATTCTGCTCTCTCTTGCACAATGACTTAATTATGCCCACTACACATTCCTACTCTGTGCAGCTTCTTTACATGCATCATACGCTCTCACCAGATACCTCTGCATTTCAATTGTAGAAACTGTCAGCTCTGAAAAACTGATAAATACAGGCTGAAAAGACAAGCTGAAATAAAATGCACTAGACCATGTCAGCCCAAAAGAAGAGATGAAAGGCTGAAGTTTCAAACGATGTACTTAATAAATCCAAGCCCTGATTTAAAATATGCACCGAAGAAATGTGGTATGAATGGGGCCATGGATAATTTCTTGATTTAAAATAAAAATATGAAATGCTTCAAGGAACTCCAGGAACATAGTATTCAAGTACCAGAAAGTAAACCAAATTAAAAGGTTGTACATCATAAGATACTGACAGAGTTGCTTTCCTATAGTCACCATACAATTGTTTTCTAGTCTCAGGATATACCTGAATCCAGAATTCTTCTAGAAGTCCAGGTTTTAAAAATGACCAGGTAAACCTAAATTTAGTTTTAGCTACATCATCATTGTCTGTTTCAGGAAAAGGATGGTTTGGCTAAAACTAATTTATATTATTTTTTTAGTCACAGAATCAAATTCATCAAATATATCTTGACCAATCTTTAAATAGCCTAAAAAAAACAGCAACACCCACCCCCAAAACATTGATAGTTTCATATATGGTATCTCTTTGAAAAGCTGCTGAGAGTTTTACGTAGATGTATTCATTTGCTTTAGTATTTAACTGATATAGATATATCTGTCTCTGCCCTTTTGAAGATATCCAGTGCTAGATTTTGATTTAACTCAGATTCAATCACTATTCCTAATTTTGCTGAAAGATACTAGAATCCTGAGGGCAACCTAGAAAGGGATCCGTTAAACAGTATTGGTTACAACATAATTTACCTGATATAAAAGCTTTTGTACTAGATTATTGCTGCTTCATGTGATCAACTTTATGTAAGTTAAGACCTTCAGTTTATCTGAAGTAATATTCTCACAACCATCCTTTATAGCGCTTAGGAAATTCTAACTTTGAACTATGGAATTTTCCCTTAAGCAACATTACAAGTACATAGGAAGGTTATAACTACATCACTTATTTTTTAGGCTTCCCAACTAAAGCAGCAGTTGCTAAAAGTTGTTGAAAATGGAATGGAAAAAGGAAGCTTTCAAGAGTTAAATTATATAAAACTTTGATGAGAAGGAAATACTTAATGTATATAAATTATGTCATAGTGTTAATTTTAAATATTCAATTCCATATAAAATTATAGAAGCTGCAAATAGATATAAATTAATCATAAAGCATGTATGGATACAATTACAGTTCCTTTGAGATAAGTATAAAAAATAGATGATTGCCTTGAGATGTTTTATTTATATTTTTTATTTAGGTCACAGAATAGGTATATCCCAGGATCACATTTATCTTTTTCCTGTTCTGATCATACAAGAGACTTAATGTTGGTTTCTACATAATTGCTTCTTTCAAAACCATTGTAGCTGTACATCTTATTCAGACAACAATGGAGGTGGAACTAGTTACTAAGATGATACCTATTCATTGTATTAGTATAGTGCTACTAAAAGAAGGTAAGGGCATTTGTACAGAAAACTTTTCCAAATGTATGCTTCTTGATATTTGGAACAATACTCTTACAATTCTCTGAGGATGGGAAAACAGAATGGTATCCTGTCAGTTTCATTCATCATTCATTTTTATGTTCCTCTTCTATTGTTAAGAAGCCATGAAGGAGGGTCATTTATATATTTTGACCCAAAAAGACCATTACAGATTTCTTGTCCAGTGATTTAGAAAAACATGGGATCCAGCAGAAGATCATCCAGAAACCAGCAATTAGTATTAAGTGGGGCACTTGAAAAAAGTACTATTTTTGCTTTTGGCTTGGTAGACTCTGGGTATTATGTTCTGTATTAAGTATGACTTTGGAAACTACCCAGAGTTTTGGGATGGGATGATATAAATTTATAATAAATAAGCAAACAGTTCAAGAAAATAGTATGTAAATAAACCATTGCATATTGCTGGAGCAGTATCAAAGGCATATTTCCTCAACTCGCCAATTTCAATGCTGAATTATGAAGCATGAAAGGTAGAACTAATACAGAAAAATAAACATATTAGAATTCACCATAAGAAACAGGATGGAAGCCTGATTTCAATCTCAGACATATGGAAGATAAAATTAAATATTTGTGAGTGATGCTATTTTATCCAGTCTCAAGAGGGTACCCTAATTAGCATAAAAGTAATCAATAAGATTATTTAGATTACAACACACTTTTCTCCAGATAACATGATGGATTAGCATCACATAATACCATGCAACATTAACCTTAAACGGGTGAATATTTTATTATTCAGATTAATACTCTGCAGATTTTTAAAAATTAAAGTTATAATTAGGTATAAGTAAACAATTTTGTAGATGAGCCAATACATAACTATTGCTAATTAGCTGTTGCAAATATTCACAAACACTTAATTATTCTAAATGCACTGTGGCAGTCAAACATGCAAAATGTACCTTATTTTCATTAAAATGTTGACCATATATAAAAGTACACTTTATAGCCATCATTTATAGAATATTTGAAAATGTGAGCCACCGTTTGGAAGCGAATCATGCTGAACCTCTTTGGTCTAAATGGGATTTTTCTGATCAGCTGGAAAAGCCTAACTATATCTATGGGACATTGACAAGCTGTCATTAGTAGAGTATGTCTTAAAATGAGTTGCTTAAGAGAATATTGGGATGAAGGTAGGTTTCTGGTGCCTTCAATCACACTTGAACTAGCTAATTATGTCTCTCAGAAATGAGTACAAAACTTCTTCCATATGTTCCCATAGCCACTAAAAGCCAGAAAAGCAACAAAAATGACTGACAATCTGCTATGTATCATTTTCCCCCTCTGCAATACCATGCATGGAAAGACCCTAATGAAAATGTTTCTACTAGAGACTATTGATCATTCCTTTGTACATCCATAATTATGTGTTGGTCTCCATTAATAAATATTCAAATTATTACTTGACAGAAAAGCTACATAATATTAGCACTAATAATTAAAGCATGTTATATGTTTCCAAGTTTGCTGTTTTCATGAACACAACCCCCAGGAAAACAGATCACCTTCAGTAACAAATCCACAGTAATATGGGGAAAGGTTGTCATGCATAAATATATAGATAAAATGGGTGAAAAATAAAATTATCTTTAGTGAACTTATCCAATTTCTTTTGATAGGAAGAAAGCATGGTTAAATCAAGAACTGGTTGACTCTATGATCTGGAATTGATGCAGGTATGATGTAACCTAATGCAGTACAGTCAAGAAGCAAAATCCAATTCTGTTTCCCTCAAATGTGGGGGAAAACATAAGGTAGTTTTTCAGTAGAGTTACCAAACATCTGGCACAAGATGATACGTCCTCCAGCACAGCCCTAAAATCAAATATTGCTTGGCTTTTTGAGTACCTCCATCCTCCAGCACTTTTCTAATAAGTACTAATTTCAAGTTAATAAGCCCCAGTTGATTAGTACCCTCCAGCTGCTTGTACTGCTGCCTGCTATTTACAAGACCCTAATCAGTTACATGCTGAAGGACTAAAGGCATTTGTCTCCAAACTGATGCTAGCACATTCCTACAATGGAAAAAAAAAACAGTCCTTCTGGGACTGGAAAAGATAATTTCATATTCATGCAAACCTAGGTACAAAGTTAGTTTTGCAATTTTGCAAACTTTTCATTGTAATTTTTTGGCACAGATGCCAAGAAAGTTCAGTATAGTGTGTCTTCCTTATCTTTCTTTCCAATTGTATGTCTTCCCCTGCCTGTTTGATTACCGGTAATCCTACATTCATATAATGTCATATAAAACTGCTTCATAGCAAGCAACTAAGATCACTTGTCCTTTTAGCTCATAATATTCAACAATATCTCCGTGCTTCATACAGGAGACTTATCTGAAGTTGTATTTGGTACTTTTTGCAAGAAAACTACTTGCTTCATTTCAGAATATAGGCCTTCCCCAAGGCATAATGATTCACTGTTTACACAGCTGCATTTGGACCAAAATTTCAGATCAAATGATAAATAACATATTTGATTTACAGTATTACTCCATACTGTTTCCCTATTTTAAATGTAATGGTATAAAGGAGAATAAAATTTGCTAAATATAAATAAATATCCGAGAACAAACTATGACTATCTAGATTCTATGGCCCTGTCTAGTTTGAATAAATAAAATTACACATTTTTCTAAGCTATGACTGATAAATGTTCTTACTTGTCCTTAGGGATACCTGATGACAGATTCTCACTGCAGACTAGAATTTTAAAGAAGTTGTTTCTCAAATAACTTTTTCACCTACCATGTAAAAATAGTTGGAGATATTTCAAAACTGTACTTAATAGCAATAAATACCAACAAATAAGTATTTGTTAAAACCAGAAGCTTTTGTTTAATTAATATAAAATATTAAAATGCTACCAATCCCAGAGATATTTGGGATGGAGATGGGGGAAATGACAGAATTGGCTCCATTTCAACAATTTCACTATGATGTAAATAAGTCAGTAAAATATGCAAACATACCACAGAGGTTGTGAATGAATCATCATTGCTAACCCTTTAAAATATGCAGAGTGTGGAGGCTGTATACTTTTAGTGATATTCTAAAGAGAAAGTATCAATATATAAATGTCCCAGGATTATAAAACACAGCATAACGTAATAATAATGATGCAAAGTAAAACAAAAACATCTTAAAATGAATATTATTCCTTATTGTAAATAAGCAATAACTACAAAAATACAAAGAAATATATAAATAACATAACAATGCATTGTTTTGTGTTATCAGCTTTAAAACAAGAAACAAGCGATGACATTTCACCAAAACATTTTACTATACAAAACGACTATAATCCAGATCACAATAGTGATTATAGTGTTAAATGTATGTATGCATATATTATGCATGTATGTATACAAATATTTATTTATTGTATAAATTTAAACCAATCTATGATGGCAAAAAAATTAAAACATAAAACAAATATATACTGAATCTTTTACTATGTATTTATTTATACACTTAAAATACTTCCCTTATGCCTTTTAAGGCAAAGCTTTCTAATTTACAAAATATAAATAACAACAACAATAACAATAACAATAATAATAAAAAGTTGGAAGGGACCTTGGAGGTCATCTAGTCCAGGGGTCTCCAACCCCCGGTCCGCAGCATGCCAACAAGTGGGTCACACAAACAAGCAAAGCTCCATCCTTGGGATGCAGGCAGTATTCAAAACCACACCCCTTCTGGTCCGTGGAAAAACCTTTCTCCGTGGCACCGGTCCCTGGTGCCCAAAAGGTTGGGGACCTCTGATCTAGTCAGTGGTGGATTTCAAATAATTTAACAACCAGTTTTCTGCCTCGCCTTGGTCGGGGTGGGCTGCTCGGGGATCAGCTAGGGTGGGGGAAGGAGGTCCAAGTGGGGGGACAGTTGCAGAATTGCTGGAAGTCCCAGCTGGGGGGGACAGGAGGATACGGTGGGCGGAGCTGCAGTAGTCTTGGAATGGGATGGGTGCAGGAGGGTGGGAGGATCAGCAGGTCCTGGCTGGGGGAAGGTGAGGGGATCCGTCTAGGGAGGTGGAAGGGCTGGGATGCCTCTGTGGGGGAAAGCTATGCCCCGCCGGTCAAGCTTCTCATCCACATCGCAGTCACGTAGGATTGCATAGAAGGGGTGCTGCATGGAGCTGGGGGGGAGTGGCTGGCGGGGGGGATCAGAGCAGCTGCTGTCTCCCTTCTGCAGTGCAGCCCCATTGGCGTGGGTGGAGGTAGCCCCGGGACAGCCAGAAGTGGGCCCTTGCCTGGCCTGGGCCCCTTCCGCTCAGTGGCTCTGATGGCGCGGTGGCGGCGACTGCTCAGAACCCCTCGACCAGCCAGCCATGCAGGGAAGCAGGAGGCTGTGGCGGCGATCCCTGCATCGCCAGGCTCAGCTAGCAGCATGCCGTCTCCCTTCCACAGCACATCTGCCGGGACCCCACCAGCCGCCCCCCCCACCCACATGAGGACAGGTGGCACAGCTTTATTTTTAATGAAATGGAGTAGGCTGCCTGTTAATAGCCTGCTGCATAATAAAGCAGGCAGAACCACAACCATCCTTCTCTTCAACCAGCTGCCCGCTAACATGGCTGGATGCATTCCAGCATAGCTGGTTTCCCTCTCCCCCTCCTGGCCTCCCATGCTCTCCTTTTCCTGGGCACGACTCACTGCAGCGCCTCCTCAGCTGTCGGCCAACCGGCCAGCCAGCTCAGAGGCGGCTTCTCTGAACTGCTGGCGGCAGATGAGGTGGGGGCTGCTTTTCATCTTCTCCTCTGGACAGGTTCGACAGATCACCCCTCACCTGCCCACCCACCCTCTTCCCTTTCACTCCCCTTCTGAGCCCTCTTCGCAGCTCTGCCAACACAGGCACTGAAACGGCAGTTAGAGCGCCGGAGCTGGAAAGCATTTCTCTGCTGCAGCAGAGTTGGAGATCTTGCCCTACCCACCACCGCCCAAATGCTCTCACTTCCCAAACCATTTTTTTTCTAACCTTCTTTCCAGCTCCTCAGTCACTTCCTCCACCGCCATGCACAGTCCCAGAAACAAAAGTGTGTGGGACTAAAAAAAAAAAAAGTTCAGTCAATCAATTCCAACTTCTCATGAAAAAAAAAATCTTGCGAAGTTGGAACTGATTGATTGAACTTTTTTTTAATCCCATAAACTTCTTTTGTTTTTTAATCCCATAAACTTCTTTTGTTTCCATCTCCGATGCTCATGGCATCGGAGATGGAAAGAAGGTGTCACATGAGTCCCATCAAGGGTGGGAGGGGATAGCATTTCTGCCATGCATCAACTGGTTCTCCGAACTCAAAAGAAATTAGCTACCGGTTTTACCGAACTGATGCAAACCGGCTGAATCCCACCACTGGATCTAGTCCAACCCCCTGCTCAGGCAAGAAACCCTATACCATTTCAGACAAATGGCTGTCCAGTCTCTTCTTTAAAACTTCCAATGTTGGAGCATTCACAGCTTCTGGAGGCAGGTTGTTCCACTGATTAATTGTTCTGTCAGGAAATTTCTCCTTAGTTCTAGGTTGCTTCTCTCTTTGGTAAGCTTCATTATATAGCAAGAATATTATAGATCTAACCAGGCAATTTAAATTCATATTCATCTACATTCACTTCCAAACTTTGTTCCAGGTCAGTTTGTATCTGTCCCTTCAGGATATCCCTGCATTATGCATGAATGTTGCCAGAGGAATGTCTCTTTATTTATTATTATTTATGTATATTGTTTTTAAAATAACTCAAGGCAGTGAACATAGCCAACACATTTTCCTCCTCTTATTTCTCCATTACAAGCTGGTAAGATAAGTTGGGCTGACAGTATGACTTGTACAACGATATGCTTGGTAGCATCTATATTTCTATGGTCCAAAGAATTGAAGGGTGAACTTCAGATCAAATGCCTGCTTCTTCAGAAATCACATGATCTTTTGAAATTCCATCTAGACCACAGTGTGCTTCTTCAGAATGATTTGGAAGTTGTCTTGCACTCATGTCTATTGCAAGAATAAGAGGTAGAAACTATGGCTAGGAGAACCTTTGCCTAGTTTTGGCTGTTATGATCCTTCCTAGAATTGATATGCTGACTATAGTCATTCATTTTTCTCATCTTCTTGTGTTTGAACTGCTGCAAAGTCTTTTGCTTTCAGCTGCCTTTGAAAAGAATTCAGAAGGTTTGATGGGGGGCAGAATCTCATGGCATCTGGGCTGACTGACAAAAATTTAATTAATAGAGTCATTGTACTGGCTGAGTACAATTCGAAATCTTGAGTAAAACCATTTATGATTTGGGATCTAGTTATTTTCAAATAAAATCTGGCTGTCCTACACAATTGAGTAGCAAGGTATGCTCCATGTTCCTACCCCTTGTAGATATATCACTTCTATGGAACAGTCATCTTAATTTATTGGGGGTTGCTGCTATTATATTTTACTGATTAGTTTGATTTATTTTGTTTTTATAGTTTACTTGTTTTTAATTATTGTAAGCTGCACAGAGTTGTATGATAGGCCTAGAAATGGTATAAAATGGATGGATGGATGATGGATACATGGATGGATACATGGATAGATACATGGATAGATAGATAGATAGATAGATAGATAGATAGATAGATAGATAGATAGATAGATAGATAGATAGATAGATAGATAGATAGATAGGAAACAAGATTGCATATATATATCTTGCTTACAGAGGAATGAACGCACTCATTGTCATACACACAAAGCCCAAATAAATATTGATTTATTTTTCATAAATAGAGAAATAACATATTTCATATCAAGGTACTATTTTCAATGAATGTAGATATTATCAAATAGCTAATAAAAATTCAGTAAACATTAATTAAGGTCTAATAATTCTCTTTTCAACTGATATTCCATAAATCCTTCCTTTTTTACAAAATGTTTGTTCAGCTGAAAACTGTAGCTATGAACTTAGCATGGAAAGATTGAATTGCCTCCATTAATCTCCATTAACTACACATAATCCTAAATAAACTAAATTGGAATTGCTTCCGGACCAAAAATGAACTCCCACACCAACACTAATGATAAAGGAAGAAACGAAGAAAGTGGCACAGCATGCGCCTGGAGGAAACAATACAGATTTCTGGCTATCAGCCCAGGCTTCCTTTTCTCCTGGGAAAGGAAAGGGCAAAATGGTTCATAAGATTACACCTGTCCTAAAAGTCTGGAACATCTGTTCAGCTCATTAGTTTATTGGATTAGTTCTGCATCAAAAAGCAACTGCATGGTGCCCATTGTAGTAAAATGGAACAGTTGCAATATTCGCTTTGGGTTGAATTAATTTCAAATTGTAAGTGAGCCTCTTCTTCAGCTGCAGAACATGACTGGTGATCATGCATTAATCACTGGTGCTCCTGCTAGAACCAGCAAGGCTGTTCATACTTTATATGTACAGTGTAATGGATCATAGAATATTTAAGCAAAATTCTCTAAAAAGAGGACATGCTATTTACATGAGGAAACCATATGAGAAACTAGCTGCCCTTGTAAAGCCATACTTCAATAGATTATGGTTATATAATCTTTCACATACCAAGGAAACATCAATTGGAGGGCCTCTGAAAACTGTCATATAAAGTTTCAGTTCCCAGATAGCGACTAATCTTTTTTCTCCTATCCATTTTTCCCCATTTCATGGTTATAAGCAAAAATAACCTAATTGAAAGAGCATGGAAGTCTACCCTGAATTAGGTTGCCAAATCTATGGGGAATCAGTTCTGCAGATCCCCCTATTATAAATATATACATTGTGAATTATATATTTATGTGTTATAGGCATACAGGCCAAAAGTTGTATTCCAATTAATTGCCTGTAAAGGAAGGCACTCTATTTATAAAAGTAATAGATCTCACTTCTGCATACATACATAAAACAAAGTATTTTTTCTCTTCTACTCACATATAAACCTTCCTTTCTTCTGATATAAAAGTATAAATAAACAAATAAATGCATAATTAATGAAAAAATGTAAATGAAGATAGTAAGACAAGAGAGAGCTTCTGGAAATGGATTGAAAGAAAGAGGGAATGAGATGGGATGGGATGAGACAGACAGAAAAACTAACTAGAGAGGAAATAAAACCTAAGCCAGACTTATGGTCAGCAAGCATTTCTGTGGAGCTCAGAAGAATAAATATATACATGATTACTTCCGCCCTGAGTCCTATGGGAGAAGGGCGGTATACAAATTAAAATAATAAATAAATAAATAAATAAATAAATTCAGTGGCTCTTTCTCTCAGAAAAGAATCCTTGATGCTTCTAATCCAGTGGTTCTCAACCTGTGGGTCGGGACCCCATTTGGGGTCGATCAACCATTTCATGGGGGTCGCCAAGCAAGGCTGTCTGCCATTTTTTTTTCTCCGCCATTTTTTTTGTCCGCCATTTTTCCCCCCCTTTTCCAGTGGGTGCCTTACCTCCCTTGGGCTGGGCCAGTTGGTAGTCGGCCTGCTCTGTCTCTGCCGCTTGCCAGCTATGCCTCGGCCGGCACAGGGGGCGGAACACGCATGTGCGGCGCTCCCGGGCAGGGAACGTCCTCGACTTATGACCGGTTAGGTAGTCCTCGACTTACGACCGGTTTAGTCCTCGAATTACGACCGGTTGGGATCGCGACATTAAAAAGGTTGAGAACCACTGTTCTAATCCATCTCAATCACTATGAAATCTTGCAACAGTTTAGACTTCAAACTTAGCCCTTTTATGATTTGTGGACTTCAACTCCCAGAATTCCTCAGCCAGCATGCCTGGCTGAGGAATTCTGGGATGGGAGTTGAAGTCCAAAAGTCATAAAAGGGCCAAATTTGAAGACCCCTAGTTTAGAGTGTGTCTGCACTCCACTTACAGAGATGTCTCAAATGATGCAGATAAAAAACACAAAGTCACTTATTTCCCACCAAAAGGGAGGACTCCAGGCATATTTATTTGATTTATATTTACATATTTCCTTCAGGAATATGTAATGCTCATAGCAAGTCACTTTCTAATTTTTCCACAACAAACATGTATAGTTGATTGGTCTGAGAGATAACAACTGGCCCAAAGAACACAGCACCAAAAAATAATGCAAATGGAGAATTTTGAAAGTAGAATATATCAGATTAAGACCATGAAAAACTGGCACCAACTTGACCAAGCAAATTATTAGAAAATCTTGGAGATAAGTTACTTTAACCATGTAAGCAGTGATGGCGAACCTTTTAGAGTCCGAGTGCCCAAACTGCAACCCAAAACCCATTTATGCATCATTGGGTGCTGAATGGGTGTGGCCCATTGGCTGGGTGTGGCTAGTTGGGTGGGTGTGGCTAGTTGGGTGGGTGTGGCCCATTGGGTGGGCATGGCTGCGGTGGTAACGCAGACTGGATGGGACTAAAAAGTTCAATCAATCAATTCCAACTTTGTAAGATCTTTTTTTTTCCCCACGAGAAATTGAAATTGACTGATTGATTGAACCTCTTTTTTTTTTGCACATGGCGACGGACGCCTAAAGCGAAAAAGTTTTATAAAACCCAGCTGAAGGCCTAGGACTGGGGCGACAGCACGTGTGCCCACAGAGAAGGCTCTGAGTGCCGCCTCTGGCACCCGTGCCATAGGCTTGCCACCACTGATGTACAGTATGTGGAACTTTCAAATCAGCCAATATTGGTTAACTCTCAACCAGCAGAACAGATATGTGCATTGCTTAAATACATAACAGATTCATTGAAAAAATATATCCAAAAGCAGGCTACTCAATTCGTCTGATGTTAAATCCCAAAACTGGGATAATTCTGAATGATTACAGCAGATATCTATATGCAGTAGCTAATACCAGTTATAGCCAGAAATCCAAGGTCACAGTATTTATCCTCTATTCATACAGCTATTTAAAGTTCTGAACTCTGAAACTGAAGTCTACTCCAGATATACCCTTGAAATAACAGACTCCTTCTACAAATCCTATGATAAGCATCCTTTAATGTAATGACTGTTAAGGGATGCTTAGCACAAGGACTTATTAGAAGTTTGGGCAAAACGTAAAATCTCAGCAATACATTAAAACAGCCTTAGTGTTGCAATCCAACAGATTTCTTTGTACAGCAAGCCACTGGAAATAGTAAATTTCAGATGAAGTACTATATAACAAAGAACCTCATGTCAAATCAATAAATGTTGTCTGAACTACTCTATTGTAATAAACAGACTGTTTGAAAGTTAACTGATTCTTAAATGAAAGTAATAGGTTCAAATATTTTGTTAACAGGAGGTGTTTTTATGGCAAGATGAAAAATACACTGATTGGACTTACAGTTCAATAGTTGAGTTAATCATTGTTTACAGAATAACTTACAATTGGCTGGGTTGACATGTCAGCCACAACTGATGACTTACAAATCATAGGAGCTTGACTTGCAAAATAAAATTAAACAAAAATATTTTGGGCTAGTGAAATATATGAATCAGATCTATGTTTTGGATTCAGCATATCAGAAGTGAAATTTTGATAGTAAAGAAGCACAAGGAAAGCACTTTTCATTCATGAATCCTTTAGTTCAAAAGCTACGAGTCCAAAGACCCATGGAAAGATACATGCTTGGCATTATAAGACAAGATAGAAAGACCTCCACATGGATTATAGAACAAACAAAAGTATACGATATCATCAAGAGAGTAAAAGAATTGAAATGGAAATGGGCTGGTCACATAGCAAGAAGAACTGATAACAGGTGGACCAAGAGAGTCGTAGAATGGATCCCACTTGATAAAAAACATCCACGAAAGAGACCTAAAACAAGATTGACAACATCAGCAGCTATTGCGGGCCTTATTGGCAAAAGAAAGCTCAGAACAGTATTAGTTGGAAACATGTGGAAGAGGCCCTCATTCTGCAGTGGACAGACATTGGCTAAAATGATGATGATGACTGCATATCTAGATATGACCAATTCATTTATTCTAAAAACACAATTATTCACTGTATTTCACATTTATTGATCAATTCATAACACAGTGAGTAAATATTTACTGGGTATATTTAATACATGTTTCAAGATTCTAAAGGAAGCTTGAGCTATTCCTTTTTCTCAAGCATAAAAAAGCATCTGAGTTCCATGGAACTCTGCAAGTAAAGTGGATTTTTTCTTTTTTTGACAGAGAAGCTAGTTTACCCTTTACAAAATTCAGTTTGCAACTGTCACCTTTTTACCTTAATGACCACAATTTTTAAGAACCTCTAGCAAGCCCTAGAGGCAGCAAATCAATATTGTTTAAAAAAAGTGTTGACTTTGGGGCAAGAAGCCATGTAAAACAATTAAGGAACAGGAAAGATACTCTGACTTGAGCAAGGAAAAAATAAGGTTTTTAATTCACTCAGACCCTTTAACATTATATTTCAACAAAATGGAAAGTATACTTTGTAATGGGGACACAGGGGCAATGGGGACACAGTTGTTGCTCCATGCCTGAGTGAGAGGTGGGAGAGGTGTCTGACATATTTCCACATATTTTCCCTTTTAGGCAAGAGTTTTTATTCTCTCTGGTTACCTGGCTGAGAGAGAAGTGACTGGTTGGAAGGAATTAACATGTAGATATATAAGAATGATAATTTATTAATTGATTAGCCTTACAACCACATCAATAAAATAAAATAAAATAAAATAAAAATGAAATACAGGATCTAATTCCGGCATAAAATAGATAAAAGAAAATAGAGCAATAAAATATATATATAGTAATACAAAGAATCAACAATCAGATAAATACCGTACGTCACCTTTACAGGATAGCCCATTCTGTTCAATGTAATGGGTTCGGTTTACAATATATACATTAGTGCCCAGGAGAAAATAGGATAATCTGCAATTCAGGTCCCAGTAGGCTGTTCTTTCAAGTAGGGACATTAAGTTCTAAGTTCAGGGGACTGACTTTCTGTTTAAAAATTTCCCTTTTCTGGGAAGAGTGGAGAGTAAATACTGGGTAGAAAGCCCAGTTGGCTTACCCAGGAATTGGGCTGAACCATATTTATCCGTTCTGCTAAACATAACAGGATCAGGATAGGTATAGGATTCAGCATCTAGACCAGAGGTTTGGGATCAACTACATTAAATGCTAGCCTATAAAGGAATGTCCTATTCACCTTGGACACAGGAAAAGAATGAATAAGCTATCAAAGAGGGTCTTGCAGAAAGTCCTGAGAAAGTGAGAAGCATGCAAAAGAAACTCAAAATACCCTGCCTTGATTTTGTTTGTCGAAAATAAAACTGACTGTTTTTTAAATATAGTAATTTTACGAAGATAAAAAAGTGATAGAAACTAAGAGTCAAAAGAAGAAGAAAAAGTGCGAAGAAAAACCTTTTAAAAATCTACAGCATATAGTAAATTAAAAAGATAGAAAAATAACTTCTCCATCAAGACAAACACAATTTCAGTAACTTAACATCTTCTCTGACACTACAACAAAATCTCCCTTCTTCCCAAAACTCATCTCTTATTTATAAACAATTGTTAAAATCTTGTCATTTAATCCTAATCAGCAAAAGTCCAGTAAGAGATATCAGAGATAACACCATATGTATTTTAAACTTATTCAGATAAACTAACTTTATATTCCTTTTTTTCCCCTTTTAACATAACTTATTGTTGTCTTCAAAAACACAACAAAAGATCTCTTCTTCCCCTATCTCATCTCTTATGTATAAAGAAATCTTTAAAGCCTCATCATTCAGTCCTGGTCAGCAAAAATCCATTAAGACTTACCAGAAACAACATCATAAATATTTTAACCTTGATCAAATCAACTTATATTCATTCCCTTTGTTTTTAAGAATCTTGATTTTTAAAACTTTAAATAATGTCCTGGAGCTTGCCTTCCATTTATATTCTCTTTGTCTTTTCTCAGAAAGTTCTTCAAAACTTTAACACATCTCTTTTTTAATTCCAAAGTGAAAAAGTTATCCAAGACATTCCAGTCTCAGCCTTGTCCAAGTAAAGCATATTCCTCTTCCATATCTCTTTTAAATCCAGTTTTATTATAGTGGGCTATCTTAAAATATAATTTCTGTGTGCATTGCTCTCAAATATCCTTGAATTTGTCCAAAGTGAAAATAATTTGTTTCATTTTGTCTCAGTGGTCTCTTTTCCTGTAATTATAATTATTTTTAGTTTTTTCTAGTTCCCTCTAATGTTTAACATTCAAAGTTCATCATGTTTTTTTTCTCCCAGTCAACAGCACCTTATATTTAATTTCAAAATCATTTTTCTAAACAACAAGATTTCCTCACAGGAAATATTCTTGTAACTAATTTCAAAATGTTATTTCAAATCCTTAAGCTGTTTATCATTTTTTAAAATCGATGTTCTAACCACCCTTTTGCTGTTTATTTCAAAATAGTTCTTAAGTCTTTAAATCTGCATAAAACTTCTTTCAACAAGGATTGAAAGAAATTTACTTGATATATGACACTTGCCAATCTGAAGGTTCTTAATATCCAAAACACAGTTAACAAGCAATTTCCAAAAGTGTTTTAAAAAGGTAGTATATGGTTTCATGGTGTTAAATTGCAGCTTAGGCAAAGATGGCCTATTCCATTGGCTCTCAGAGTTCTAAACCCACTGTAGACCACTGTATAGGGACCTATCGTCTGGAACACTTGTGGGATATCATGAGTTCTCTTCTTGTCTAGAGAGAAATTATGAGAAGCTGATCCATTTGTCATTTTCTTGTTCTGTAGCAATTGTCAGCTCTATACATTTTTCAGAATTTCTACCATGTTTTCATATGGATTTCAACACCCAAATTTCAGCAACTGCTAGCCACTTGATTGTTTGGATTGTCCTTATCTTCATCCTTCTCGATTTTGAGATATGGTGAGCAAATTACAGAATATTCCATAGGGTTATATTATTTGTACAGGTAGTCCTTGACTTACAATCACAATTGAGTCCAAAATTTATGTTGCTAAGTGAAACATTTGTTCAGTTGAGTTTTATCTCATTTTATGACCTTTCTTACCACAGTTTTGTCATTGCATTGTTAAGGTAGTAACGTTGTTGTTAAGTGAATCTGGATTCCCCATTGATTTTACTTGTCAGAATGTCACAAAAGTTGATCACATGACCCCAGGACACCTGAACAGTCATAAATATGAGTCAATTGCCAAGCATTTTGATCACATGATGCTGCAATGATCATAAGTATGAAAAACGGTCACTTTTTCAATGCTGTTGTAATTTGCAAGCTGGATCACAAAACTCTTTTATGGTAAGTCATTTCATTCCCCCCCCCCCAAAAAAAATACAGTCTAAAATCTTCCATATGGACGCTACCCAATTGCAAGAGAATCCTGTATTTCTAGGTTACTGAAAATGCTAGTCAAAAGAAAAAGACATTCAGAATGATATACTTCTCAACAGTTTGACTTTAGGCAGTTATTAGTTACAATGATAATTAAAACATTATTAACTTTCATACTTCATAGCTTTGCTATTGACCATTATCTCTATCCTTTTCTTGGTTTTTAAATTTAATGCTTTTCCAAATTTGACCACTACTGATGTATTGTTGAACAGAACTGCTTTTCCCTTCAATACAATCTTCATCTTTTGTCAGAAATTTTATGCTTAACTTCATGAAGTGCTCTGCAATTGTCCCTTTTACTTGCTCATTCATGACAATATCAGAGGCCCATCATTTTGACCATCCATAGACGTCAACCTAAACAATATTTAGCAGATCATTCTTCAGGGCATTTCGATTTGAAAAAGACAGAAAAACGCTGCTCAAAACCTGTAGTTAATCTAGACATTATTTGCGATATACAGGTTCTCAAAAAACTATTACTAAAGAGCTATTTGCAGAACAGCAAAAAGACAAATTTCAATACTATCAGAGTGGGTGGTTCACATTTTTGTGCTTTAAATTCATATTTTAACAACTTTTAAAAATGTATGAAGCATGAGGGCCTTTGTCCATACATGGAGGATCCACGCAGGATCTCTGTGACAGACAATTCCTCTGACCCATTGACAATTCACTGACAATTAAGCTTCTTGCAGTTGTTATTAAAATGAGACAGTCATATGTGGCCACAAATACCTTTTTATTGTTGAATTCTTTGTTGTTTTGGCAGATATCTTTTGCATTTCAAGTACGTTTCCTAAGCAATTAGCATACTTTGGACAAAGTTGATAAACACAGTGAAATATAATGATTAATTTCCATACTTCTATTAGTGTAATTCTAATTTTTAAGGACATTATATAAAAGCATCCTGAAGATTACAGACAATTCTCATGATTTCATAGTATAGCACTTTTTGGGCAGTTTTCAACATCTAAAGATTTAACTTCTAACAGACAACGTCATAAGTGAAGTCATTAGCAGCATTCATCAATAATATATTTCAAGATGGTGAACTTATTTTAGCAATAAGGACAATTCCATGAAAATCTCCACAAAAGAAGGAATCATATTTAAATTAATTAACTAGTGAATTGTGATGTTTTTAATATGACTTAGGTGATATTTGAAAAAAAGAACATATGAAATTTATGGAAGCATATACGTGTTTCCTTTTAGAGTAATTAAAGCAGCCACATCATTTTCAAGGCTCACTTGGCTCCTTCAGAAACTGGTCCATGTGCACGTCATTGTGGCTTTTAAAATAAGTGCTTTGTATAGGTTCTCATCTGCTTCTTTCAGAGGTTTTGCATAATCCTGATCACAATCCTGACTTACTGCTCAC
>NW_015386651.1:6237-23798 GCF_001527695.2 Protobothrops mucrosquamatus | reverse complement strand
AATTTATGGAAGCATATACGTGTTTCCTTTTAGAGTAATTAAAGCAGCCACATCATTTTCAAGGCTCACTTGGCTCCTTCAGAAACTGGTCCATGTGCACGTCATTGTGGCTTTTAAAATAAGTGCTTTGTATAGGTTCTCATCTGCTTCTTTCAGAGGTTTTGCATAATCCTGATCACAATCCTGACTTACTGCTCACATTTCACCAAATTACAATGGCACTGTGATTAGAATAGAAAAATAGTTTGGTTTTTGAGAAGGTGCAGTAGCAATAAAATACAGTCAAGATTGCATTTCTGATTAGGAATCTTATTAATTTATTCTTGATCCTGAATTAATGCAGTCTTAAGAAACTCAATCCCTTCACTTGAAAGGTTCTGGGACTAGCAGACATTGTATTTCCAACTGAGAGAGTCTGTTGATAGCCACATTTCTTTTCCTCATCTCAGTTATTCACCATTCCTATTACACCAATACATATTTGAAACACCCTTCAAATTGTTGAGGCTGGAAATATTAGAAATCTAACTGGCTTCAGGAAGCTAATTTGGAGAACTATTCCTGGAGAGGAAATAAATCATTCATGGCACCCATACTAAGGACCATTTTCTTCATATAAATCTGTTGGGCTTAAATATCTTAAATCTTTTCCACCATAATTTATCTATGTCATCGGTCCTTTGTAATCTTCTCCCACAGAAAAGAGATAACAGGTACTTCAGTTTCATTAGAATTTAATTATGTTCATAAAGCTTACATCTATAAATATAATTCATTTCTCCTCAGTGACCTCAGCATAGGGAATCTTATCTGCCAGAGCAACACAAGTCCAAGTTTCCATACTGCAGAAAAAGGGAAAAGTTCTAAATTCAACAGGTATACAATATTCTGATGTAAAAGAAGCAGTTTGATTCAATATCTAAAATAACAACTATTGGAATAAATTCATCAAGACCATAATGTTCAGTTGGGGAAATTAGGTCCTTAAGCCACTTGTAGCTTCTGAGACTCTTTCTGCAAGTCCCAGATCTTTCAGTAACCATTGTTAAACCATCTCTTCCATTTTTTTAAAAAATGGGCAGCTCTATTTCCTGACATACTGAAGCAGAAAACATACAAAAATAAAATAAGGTTAAAGTAAGAAAACAAACTCAGAAAAACAAAAGAAAATATGGCCCCAACTTTGTACAGTACATGCTGTGGCTCTACTCTCTACTATTACTCCATGATAATAATAATCAGGCCTCTGACCACCAAATCAAATATTTATTATGGTCATAGACTAGCATAATGGCCACCAAAAGATTATCCACCCTTAAACTATGCCTTCAACTTCAAACAGAAAATTATTTGGGTGAAACAATCTTCATAGGGAAGAGAAAAAAGGGAAAAAGATTTAGCTATTAAAGAATAACTTTAACTGCTTTACTCATTTTCATAAGTTCACAAAAGTTTATGTCTGAATAGGTACTACAGACCCCCTCTGACTTTTAGTTACCACTAAACTACCCATGGTCCACTGTGTTATCCTTTCAGAAATATTTCCTTAACTAAACACAGTAACAGAATGACCACGGTGAACAAAAATCAATGGAAGCAGGAGCAACTTCCAACTTCCTATTAACTTCTCCATTGACTTTGCTGGAAGAAAGCTGGCACAAATCATTAGAAATCACTAGCACATGACAGCGGTTGACTGCAATGAGGCTGCAGGGGGTCAACTCTGAGTCCAACTGGTCTGAAGATTCTTGAAATTTCAATTCAAGTAATAGGTCCCAGAATTTTGCACTAATTCTTTACGTTAGCAGATTTGAGGTATCTTAATTCAACGTAATGTTCCATTCGGCTAGTTTAAGATTACAGGTACAGTACTTCCTGACTTATGACCGCAATTGAACCCACATATTCTATTGTTAAGCAAGATACTTGTTCAGTGAGTTTTACCCCATTTTAGAATCTTTTTTGCCACAGCTATTAAAGGAATTACTGCAGCTATTAAGTTAGTAACACAGTTAAGTGAATCTGGCTTCTTCATTGACTTTGCTTGTCAAAAGGTCGCAAAAGGTGATCACATGACTTGGGACACTTCAACAGTCATAAATATGAACCAGTTGCCAAGCGTCTGAATTTTGATCATGGGGATGCTACAATGGTCATAAGTGTGAAAAATGGTCATAAGTCACTTTTGCAGTGCCATTGTAACTTTGAACGGTCACTAAATGAACTGTTGTAAGTTGCAGACTGACAGATGCAGACTACAAAATCTGTAGTACTATACAGACAGTCGAACAAAGCATTTATTGTGTCAAACATCATATAAATTTCTTGACTTATTTTTTAATCAATTGGATTGTTTTGTCCATTTTGGGTTTTAATGACTTCTTTGCCAACCAGAATCACAGTGGTGAGATGATACACATATAATAAAATAAAATAGTAAAATGGAAGATTCTGAAAAATGGATTAAAATACATTACATGTAAGCAGCAAGTAGTTATTTCAAATACATATGATAGAATAAAATAAGGACTCTTTTTTTAATGCTTCTATAACTATTGTGCTTAGTCATATAGCTATTATTTGGAAAGCCTTGGGGCCATCTATGCCAGGTTTCACAGTAAGAAAATATGTACAGCACTCCAGGAAATGTAAAATGCAACTAAAGATGATGAAAAACTGAAACTGTTTGGAAGATGTAAAAATATGCTTGTTTGGATACCATATTGCTGAAAGAGGAAACCCACATGTTCAAAACAAAATTCCTTCCATAAATCAGTTAAATAATATAAAAAGGAAGAGGAAAATTATACATGTGTTTATTTTGTTCATTTAACTTCCTGCCAAAGCTATAGATTTCCCAAGATAAAAATAAATGTTTTAATGAACTCATGGTAAATATAGACATTTTAAATAAACCCACAATTTGTGAGTAGACAGATGACGCAAACCATTCTGCTTCAATCATAAGAATAAAAAGAATGCATGCTTACTGGTTGTCTATTTCAAGGAGGAGCATCTTGCCATAAAATATCAGAAGATGTGGTTGTGGCATTTCAAAGACAAATCATAACTGATAAAGGGAATAAGATAAAACAAGCTGAATTCTTCAATTACGTAGGGACAGGTTTTAAATGTGCAAATCAATATGATCTAAAAAAGAACCCAAAGGAATACAGCAGTAATTGTCAATAGAGAAGAATAAGAACTAAGAGGTTTGGGCTATATTGCACCAGACCTATAAAATGTTTACACCAAAACTGACGTATGTCTCACAAATTTACATGTATGAAGACAATATCTGAATTAGTTCAAAATATCCAAAACAAAGTCTTTGGAAGGCCCTGTTGATTATGCAGAGTGGTACTCTGGAGAAGGAATGGTCAACATAGCTCTGGTTTTGAAATATACATTCCATTTCTCATGGCAAACATTTGTAAAGCAGGATTTTTATCATAATATTCTTCCAAGCCAATGTTAATTTCTATAGGGATGGATAAAGTCCAAGTGATGTTTAAGCATTTAAGCTAAAGGTGAAGACACTGAGTTGCAAAGAATGCACAGCTCAACATCTGTGCTTAGAAGAGCCATACGAGAAAAGAAGAATTATAGTCTAACTAGATATTCATGTACTCAAAAAGTTCCTAGCTCTTTGAAAAAGTCCCAGAGTATCTAGTCTGGCACATTGTAAGAGAAACAAAGACATTCAATGAAAAACCCCAGAACTCAGTGTGTATCTTGCAATCTTTTAGTGCTTAGATTTTTTTGCAATTGGCCTTTGCAATTACTGTGTTGATATTTGCTTGAGTTACCTACAGACAATAATTTGACTTATATAATTACATGTTTTTGGTTTAATTTTAGTTCATTTCTACCTCTTACGACTTTATCATTTAACTGGCTAGTTTACGACTGCAAATAAAATTACATAAAATTAAATACAAATTTAAAAAATGAGTGTCAAACTATGAAAAGTGAATACAGTAATATTTTCAATTAAAATTAAAAGAACAGATGGATGTTTAAAACTTTTTTTAATAAAACAGTCATAGTTGAGTCAACTATGTAAGTGGAAACTGCACACAGAAAGAATACCTCACCTATAATTCTTATCAATTTCATATTGGATCAATGGGTGGCTAATAATACACAAAAAATCATGCTCTATAGTGGAAGTAATTGAAAGGTAGAAAATACAATTGCCTCTCCTTTCTCCCTATTCAATCTACTCAGGATCACAGATTCCCATCTGCCACTAGCAGTAAGATAATGGAATGATAAAACTTTTCTTGAACCTCCAGTGATTTCATTCAGAATTACGGGCTTTCTGTTTATAATGTTTGCCCGTAGTGTGGGTACAAAGGGCATAAGGGCTTGTATAGTGTTTAATCTGGTAAACACAACAGAAGAAAAATATATACAGTTGTTTGTTATGTTCTGGTACAGGTTAAAAAACTACTCTTCATACAAAGGAAATCCCTGCAAATATGTTAGCACATTTCCATGTATATTGACTTAGAAATAAATTCACTGTATTCCTCGGAGTTCACTGACAATTCAAATTTCAGCCTTAAGTATTTGCTACCCAGAGAATGCAGATGATTGCAACTGGATTACAGTGAGGCACAAGATGCATATGTAGCAACAGATGAAGGTTTTGTTAAGCCTCAGTTGAGACAGAAAGACATTAGTTTGAAGAATATGCCTGAAGGTTTCTTTGATCATGTCTTTGATCAGCATTTTGTTCTCTCTACTTCACCAGCATCTTGTTTTGAAAGTTTTTAGGATAGCAGGATTCACTAGGCATGAAAACATTAATCAGAACAGCATTTTCTCTTGAAATACAAGTGCCTCTCTTCTCTCTCTCTCTCTCTCTCTCTCTCTCTCTCTCTCTCTGACACACACACAAGTCTACTAAAATAAATCTTTAAAAGCATGTAAGGTATAGTTTAAAAATGTTTTTGATGAATGTTTTGCCTAGTAAATCTTATGATATTGTATACTGATTTTTTTCCACTACTGCAATAAATATACAGTTCTTCATACAGATATGAATGGTATTGCACATTTTTTATAAAGAATGATGGCAATCAGGCATAAATCAAGCTTTATTACAAAAAAGGCTTTATTGTACAAATATACCCAAATACAATTTGAAGTATTGCATACTTAAGACAGTGTTTTCTTATTTTTAAAAGATAGGATCGTATTGTATAAGATGTATGTGACAACCAGCAGAAATGTATATGAAATACCTCTCTTCCAATCACAATTGTAAAGTGTTCATCTTTTACTAGGAGTGCCTGACTGATTCATAAACTGCTACTTGTTATCTGCCACTTGTCCTTGTGAAGTGCAGAGAGCTGATAGCAACCTGTAAAGCAGCCATCCATGCTTGGAAGATACAGCTATTTTAATATTTCAAAGGGAATTTTTTTTCATGATTTTCACAACCCCAATGTTCAACAACTTACAGTATGGCATGCTGTTTATAATATCTTTTAATACCTAATATTTTGAATATTTTAATTTTAAACTATAAAGAATTAAAAGAAAATCACAGAAAAAAGTAATATTTCCCCTGGTAATGGAAAAAAAGGTTTATCAGTATAATTTGTAATCACTCCCATTACTTAAAAATTATTTTTAGAAATTGGAAAGGTAGCATTACTTCTAATATTAAGGATATGATCATCTTGTAATCTTTTTTGGAAAGGCAATTTATTTACTAATAAAAATGATGTAATGTATTTCTTTTGGCACAGATTTCATGTCAGTTTACATATTATAGAATATCTTTTTTTTTTAAATTAGAAACTTTTATATTCTATTTATTATTTAATATATGCGAGTGATGCCTACCCCTGCTTTAGAAGATTGTAATTGTTTTTTTTCTTTTCTTCACTTCACATCCATGCAGTTTCACAAAACCATTGAACCTAAGAATAAAGTTGGTGTCCTCATTGTGAATTCAGTGATCACATCACTTCTGGGAGAGGTATGGCAAACTAAAAATGGCTATCAAAAAAGGGGAGCTGATGCCCACAGTGAAGACAAAGGAACCAGTAAGTAAACCAGTTCCTTGAAACTTTTCTAAATAAGGAGAGGATAGGACATCACCCACATATGTTCCAGGTAGCTCTTCCTGATGAGGAAGGACACTAAGTACACAATTTTTCTAATAACTTTTGAAAACTGCCTATAAACAATGCTATTAAACACATTTGGATTAACAAGTTTGAAAAATCTTCATCAAATAAGTTTATATTCATCTCTAAGCAAAAGAAAAATTAAGAGAGTAAAGAATCTGAATAAACAGTAAAAACCTAAATAACATGTTGATTTCAGAAAGTTATAAATGGACTAAGAGTCCAGATAAAGTTGGTATATTGAAACTTTTACAATAAAATTTGAACTTAATTATAAAGAATGAACAGCTTCTCATGGGAAATAGATCAGTTTGGGATTTTGGAATAATGAAAAAAATCATTATTTAAAAACTGGACACTAGACAGAACTAAAGATTTTAAGTAAATGGAAAATGCAGGTCTAAAATCTGCAAAATATGATTAACAGTGAAAATACTAAAGGAAAATAGATAGAATAGAATAATATCTTTATTGTCACTTTAAATGTACACTAATCAACGTACATTAAAATGAGATTTCTTTGCATACAGCTCTCCAATATACACTGCATAAACATGACAAAAAACAATAAATAAAATAAATTATGCATATACCCACATACACAAACCCACAGGAGACTTTTGAAAAAGGAATTAGAAATTAGTAACCACGATGTCAGTAAGAGTATCTGCTTCTATGGATAGACAATGTCCAAAAGGTGTTACTGAAAAAAATGACAGATAAAGAACAAATTTTATCTGACAAAATAGAGACAGTATCAAAAGTAGATTAACAACTGTCAGGTCAAGAGAGTGACTTAGAAATGGAGTGATGTTTTAAAATTTAAAAGGAAAATATAAATAATAAACCAAGAGAGTCACCTGGACAATTATTTTCATTTGGATTTATAAAAGAGGTTTGTAAAGGTTCTGTGTGATGGGACAAATAAGAAATGAAGAGAAATCAAATTCTATGACAATATTTGAATTAACTAAAAATTAAGATGTTAGAATTCAAAGAAAGGAATATAGTTTTATTTTGTTTTAACCTTGATGAAACATGTTGTTACTTCCAGCAAGCCTTAGGGACTTTCTGCTAACACCAAGACTAAAAAAAACATGGATTTCTCTACAGATAAGGGATGGATATGTGATTAAGAGATAATTGTAACCTTAGAAGGGGTTAAGAGTCACTAAATGTGTTTATACTTGTTGTGATGAAAGTTGGAAGTCACTTCTTTATATACTGATTTTTTTATTATATTCTTACTTTTTTATTTTATTTTTTATTTTCCTTAATCCTTTTTTTATTGACTTCTTTTCCTTCAAGTTTAGCTTGAATTAGATTTTACTATTACAATTACAATTAGCATTCTTAATAAAACTGTAGCAAATCCACTGATTACAATCTGTGAACTGTCTTGGCCACACACAATCTCTTGACTGTGGGCAAAATGAACAATAGCAACTTATTGTGTTGTTAAAAGTCAAGGAACAGATGGCAATTTTTACTTGAAAGCAGAAGCAAATGGCAGCCATCCAATATTTTTCCATATGTTTGTCCATTCATCAACTCTTGATTAAACAATATAAAAGTTTAGACTGTATTAAAATGTCTAAAGTAGCATCTAAAATTTTACAACTCAAAAAGCCTAGTTGAAAAGGATGGTTTTAGTTTAGATTAAAGGTAGACAGAGTGGAAATTCAATTTAGTGCAGAAGGCTTTCTCACATACACCCAAGAACCAGATCTCTGAAATTGTAGTGGTTTTTATGAGTGCCTCTAATGCCAGTCTACTGCCTTTACAGGTCTATCCATTTCCCAAAACTTAAGTTTTTTAATCAGTTATTTCCTAAACTGGTTAAGGGCACCATTCTAATCACTTTGTGATTGAGATAGCATACAAGTTGTGACATCAATCAATAAAAAATACCTAGAAAATAATTTGCACCCATATTAGGCTCCTGCTGAATGTAAAATTCATCAATTTAATCCCAAGTATAACACATTGAAAAGCAATCTAGCAGTCACATTTATACAAACTGAATCTTGTGACAGGTTTCAAAGCTATCCCCTACATTAGCAACACTAGGAAGAAATCCTGCATTCAACTATAGTCAGCATATCCATAATAATTCCATATCCAAAGGAATTCCCCCTCTCCTCCATTTCCTCTGATATAATGTGCTGAAATATAGCACATTCAGATGCATTGCTGATTTTAAGGCTCACTTTTAACTATTTGCAGGTATATGCTGAAATCAAAATGTTCATCATAGCTTTCATTAAGAAATGGAAAGATAAGTTGCTAATTTTAGGAAATTATCTGTTTTTATTAATATGGATCATAATAACAAAATCATCTTCTTGTAAAAATTGTATTTTTGAAGGTTCTTCTTTTTTAAGTGTGGTGAGATATATTATTTAAAGTTAAACAGTTGTCTGAGCGTATAACATTTTAGGATTGGCGAAACACTCTAAGAAGATCTTAAAAACTCATCTTTTCTCTTCCTAGGCAAAAACACATCAGGAAATTTGGGAAAACCTACAACTTCCTAACTTTTTGATTGACTATAACTATCTTAAGAACTCTACATGCATGAATCAAAGATGCCAAAAAATTAATGTTATTGTAAGGCAGGTGTAGCAGACTACAGAAGGTATGATATTACTTTGCTGTTCTGTATATTCTTGGATACTGGGGAGTGCCATAAAACAGAAGCCAATAAAATTATTAAAATACTAAGGGTTATTATTAATTTAAAAAAATGTTATCTCTTTTTCATTTCTATTATCATCATCACCAGCACTACTATGACTAGAACTTCTGCAATAAGGCTTAGGAAAACAAAAAGATAAGAGTTATGCAGTAAAGACCAATTCCATCCATTCCTCCTGGAGATATGAATTACTCCAATATGTACCACTGTTCTTGTCCAGAAGATTCTGGCCAGTTCAAGCTTAATACATTTATCTACCATCATTTTTCTCACACAATTCTACCTGCCTCAATTCTCACTGCCTCAACCAAGTTCTGAGCAAGATAGATTTTTCTGTTCTGTTTCTCGTGGAGCACCTGACTGTTTATTAATTAAATCTGCCTGATCTTTATCCATTTCATCACAGTCGGTGGCTTTCAGAAAGGCTGCAGATGGAGAGATACTTTATTATCTGTATTGCTACTCTTTTCAGTGTTTGCTTATAATTCCTAAAGCATAAATAAAATAACTCCAGTTATGCTACAAATTTAATGAACACAAACCACTGTTAAAATGCAATGAATATAGTCAAGTGTTAACCCAAATAGAACAGTACTCTATTCCTACAATTCTTTAACCGAGAGTTAGACCTAATCTCATATATCAACAGATGAACCACACAGACTGACAATGCATATGTGGACCAAGTATTGCATATCTTGTTACATGGAGAACTTTCTAGACTGCCTACTTAATATGCTAATAAAATAATAAATAAAAAGTATTTATATGCACACAGCATTATTTGGAGATAAAAACTGCTATTTGATACCTACTGCTTGTCAGAACAAAGCATGCTGTGCATTGAATCTACAAAGGATAAAGCTCAGGGCCAGAATTGCATGTTCTAGTTATTTTAAGTTACAAAGGAGTTATTTGTAGTCCAGAGAGAAATCTATGTCTGAATTGTTCAACAAGCAGAAAAAGTATCTTGAGCCCATTTTCTGATACAGCAGTGATATTTGCAGCATTAACTATTTGAATTTTAAGAACAGATCATGTAAAGCATTTTCCTTAACAGAAAAGGAAACACTTTAAGTAACAAAGAGAAACATTTTTTTTAAAAAAAATCTACTTGTATGCTTTCGAACTGCTAGGTTGGCAGTAGATGGGCAAGTAACAGGAGCTCATCTCAGGTGCAGCGCTTAGGTCTTGAACCGGGGCTGTCAGCTTTCCAGCTGATGAACTCAGCCATCACGCCCCCCTTTCTTGGCAGCATATGATCACTCTAAGCAGGACAAGGACTGCATTTTGGGAAATAGAGTCCTTTTTTGTTTCTTTTAATTCACCATGATATATAGACTGAGATACTATAAGAATGATTTCAGTATATTCCCATCTCCATTGTCATCTCCAAAACACAGGAAATGAAGGAATTTATCTTAGTCAGCTACTAAAAAATGCAATAATTATTCTCATAAACACTTACTAATTTTTCCAATAAAAAATCTTATCTCTTGCTCTAAAGTATAACATTATTCAAAATATGCCACATCATAAAAAGATATGGATATTAATCAACAGCAGCAATGAGGCTACAAAGTCAGCACTACAACTATGTTTATGCCACACTGTGCAGTCAAGTATCATCTGCATAGCAATTTTATGAATATTTCATGTGATAGGCTTTCCAAAAAATTGAGAGCTATTTTCATTTACTCTTGATTTGATATCCAATGGAGACAAGGTTTGACTAATACCAATAGAAATAATTTACAGCCTATGGCAGAACTTGTTGCATGAAGTTTTTCCAAAATTGTTTACAATAAAGGGCTCTTTGTAACTTTGGGAATAGGTTTCCCGGAGATGTTCCCTTTAAATGTGATATGGAATAACAAGAAACATATCATAAAGGAATAATCTGGCCTCATGCCAAAAGCAATACATCCACATCTCATAATTCTCCCTTGGCAAAATCCAATGATTCCAAATATCCGAATTGTCATGTTCCATATATTCTGCTTTCCCTAGCAGTTATTATTATTTAGCTCATTTAGATGAGAACGTGACAGAAGAGAAGTAAACATATATACTGATACAGGCAGAGATGCTTCTTAAGTATCATATCTCATTCTGTTCAATTTCGACCAGATAAAGCGAGGCAGGTCAAAACCAGGTGATTTGGTAGACGGTTCCCAATGGTCAAGCCACAAGAAGTATTCCTTTCTTCAGACATTCTTAGGATTAAACTGGGTATATGTTAGGCGAACAGCTGTTTTCAAAGCTGGCCTACAGGATTTCAATCTTGTGATGGATTGTGCATTGTTCTGGTGAAAAAGGAGGGCCTTGTTCAGCATCCTTAATCATAGCCGAATGAGAGCTTGTTGTTTTCTAATGTGGGGCAACATGATATTGCCAGGACTGGTAACCAGTAAACAGGAATAGGATGCAACGTACCAGAAATGATATGCATTGTCTGGCAGAGTCATTTGGATATGGGCACTGTTAAGCAATAAGCTGGCACAATATTCAGCTGTGGAATAAACCAACCCAAGGCTGTTATTTGTAGTGTTCCTAGTAGTAATCAAGGAAGTAAAATAAAGGGGGTTAGCTCCAGACATAATGATGTTGGCCAACAAGTATGGAATACTACATTGTTTCTTTTGGATGAATACTATATTGCCGTATATCAATTGGTCAACATGTACATTTTTAATAATCTTTTATAAGATGTTTATGACCTTTGGTTGGCAGGAAGTTAATGCCAATATATTCTGCTGACTGAAAGCAAACTGTGTGCCTCCAGGTACTGGCATCTAGTATTCCCTTCTGGCCTTGCTGTTGGGATGAGTGCTGTTGGATCCATTGTCTGAATGTGTTATAAACTTGGAGAAGAAAATAGATTCTCCAACAAGAGGAATGATCTCTGTTTGCCCCCTTTCCAAATTTCAAACCAGGGAGATGGCAAAGATAGTTTATACCTAGAAATCAAGGGATTTATCATGGTTATGTTGTTGTTGTTAGTTGCAAAGTCATGTCCGACCCATCGCGACCCCATGGACAACGTTCCTCCAGGCGTTCCTGTCCTCTACCATCTTCTGGAGTCCATTTAAGCTCACACCTACTGCTTCAGTGACTCCATCCAGCCACCTCATTCTCTGTCATCCCTTTCTTCTATTGCCCTCAATCTTTCCCAGCATTATGCTCTTCTCCAGTGAGTCCTTCCTTCTCATTAGGTGCCAAAGTACTTGAGTTTCAACTTCAGGATCTGGCCTTCTAAAGAGCAGTCAGGGTTGATCTCCTCTAGGACTGACCGGTTTGATCACCTTGCAGTCTTCTCCAGCACCATAGTTCAAAGGCCTCAATTCTTTTGTGCTCAGCCTTTCTTATGGTCCAACTTTCACAGCCATACATTGCAACTGGGAAAACCATGACCTTGACTATACGTACTTTTGTTGGCAGGATGATGTCTCTGCTTTTTAGTGTGCTGTCTAGATTTGCCATAGCTTTCCTCCCCAGGAGCAACCGTCTTTTAATTTCTTGGCTGCAGATCCCATCTGTGGTGATCTTGAAGGCCAAGAAGATAAAATCTGTCACTACCTCCATTTCTTCCTCATCTATTTGCCAGGAATTGAGAGGGCTGGAAGGCATGATCTTGGTTTTCTTAATGTTGAGTTTCAAGCCAACTTTTGCACTCTCCTTCTTCACCCGCATCAAGAGGCTCTTTAGTTCCTCTTCACTTTCTGCCATTAGAATGGTATCATCTGCATATCTTAGGTTGTTGATATTTCTCCCGACAATCTTAATTCCAACTTTTGATTCATCTAGCCCTGCCTTTCTCATGATGTGCTCTGCATATAAGTTAAATAGGCAGGCGACAGAATACAGCCTTGCCGGACTCCTTTCCCAATTTTGAACCAATCAGTGGTTCCGTGTCCAATTCTCACTGTTGCTTCTTGACCCACATATAGGTTTCTCAAGAGATAAATAAGACGGTCTGGTACTCCCATCTTTTTAAGAACTTGCCACAATTTGTTGTGATCCACACAATCAAAGGCTTTAGCATAGTCAATGAAGCAAAAGTAGATGTTTTTCTGGAACTCTCTAGCTTTCTCCATGATCTAGCGTATGTTGGCAATTTGATCTCTAGTTCCTCTGCCTCTTCGAAATCCTGCCTGTACTTCTGGAAGTTCTCGATCCACATATTGCTGGAGTCTAGCTTGTAGGATTTTAAGCATAACTTTACTTGCATGTTGTTGTTGCTCAGCTTTCCTAAAGCCCATTTCACTTCACATTCTAGATGTCTGGCTCAAGGTCAGTGACCACCCCATCATGGTTATCAGGGACGCTAAGCTCGTTCTTGTATAGTTCTTCTGTGTAATTTTGCCACCTCTTCTTAATCTCTTCTGCCTCTGTTAGGTCCCTGCCATTTTGGTCCTTTATCATGCCCATCTTTGCATGAAATGTTCCCTTCATATCTCCAATTTTCTTGAAGTGATCTCTGGTTCTCCCTATTCTATCATTTTCTTCTATTTCTTTGCACTGTTCATTTAAGAGGGCATTCTTATCTCTTCTAGCTATTCTCTGGAATTTTGCATTCAATGGGTGTATCTTTTTCTTTCTCCCTTGCCTTTCGCTTCCCTTCTTTCTTCAGCTATTTGCAAAGCTTCCTCAGACAGCCATTTTGCTTTCTTGCATTTCTTTTTCTTTGGGATGGTTTTAGTTGCTACCTCTTGTACAATGTTGCGAACCTCCGTCCAAAGTTCTTCAGGCACTCTGTCTATCAGATCTAATTCATTAAATCTGCTTGTCACCTCTACTGTATATTCATCAGGGATATGATTTAGTTCATACCTTAGTGGCCTAGTGTTTTTACCCACTTTCTTCAATTTAAGCCTAAATTTTGCAATGAGAAGCTCATGATCTAAGCCACAGTCAGCTCCTGGTCTTGTTTTTACTGACTGTATAGAGCTTCTCCATCTTTTGCATAGTTAATCTGATTTCTGTGTTGACCGTCTGGTGATGTCCATGTGTAGAGCCGTCTCTTGGGTTGTTGGAAAGAATGTTTGCTATGACCATTGTATTCTCTTGACAAAATTCTATCAGCCTGTGCCCTGCTTCATTTTGTATTCCAAGGCCAAACATGCCTGTTATTCCAATTATCCTTTGGCTTCCTACTTTAGCATTCCAATCCCCCATGATGATAAGGACATCATTTTTGGTGTTGATTCTATAAGGTGCTGTGGGGCTTCATAGAACTGGTCAATTTCATCCTCTTCAGCACCAGTAGTTGGAGCATAGACTTGGACTACTGTGATATTGAATAGTTTGCCTTGGATTTGCACTGAGATCATTCTGTCATTTTGGGGATTGTATCCCAGTATTGCTTTTCCTAGTCTTTTATTGACTATGAAGGCTACTCCATTTCTTCTGAGGGATTCTTGCCCACAGTAGTATAACTGATGGTCCTCTGAATTAAATTCATCCATTCTTGTCCATTTTAGTTCGCTGAGTCCTAAGATGTCGATGTTCAGTCTTGTCATCTCTTGTTTGACCATGTCCAGTTTGCCTTGATTCTTGGATCTTACATTCCAGGTTCCTATGGAGAAAAGATCTTTACAGCATCGGACTTTCCTTTCACCACCATATGCATCCACAGCTGAGCGTCCTTTCGGCTTTGGTCAAGTCGCTTCACTCTTTCTGGCACTACTAGTACTAGCCCTCTGCTCTTCCCCAGTATTGGACACCTTCTGACCTGAGGGCCTCATCTTCCAGCGTCATATCTTTTTGCCTTTTGGTACTGTCCATGGGGTTTTCATGACAAAGATACTGGAGTGGCTTGCTATTTCCTTCTCCAGTGGATCACATTTTGTCAAAACTCTCTGCTATGACCTGTCCGTCTTGAGTGGCCCTGCACGGCATAGCTCATAGCTTCATTGAGTTACACAAGCCCCTTCGCCACAACAAGGCAGTAATCCATGAAGGATTATCATGGTCATAAAAATCTTCTTACCACTCCATTTAAGTCTGCAATTAATTTATAATTATTGATACTGCTTGCTGAAAATTTAAGTTTTAGGCTGTTCTTGGATGTTATTAAAAACAAATTATTTGATTAAATTTGTAAGTTTTAAAGCTGATACAAATGTAATGTTGGTAAAATATGCTGGATGGTATTGTAAAATGGAAAATTTGCCTCCTCACCAAATGGTTGCCAATAGGGGAAAGAGGGCACACATTCCCAGTCACAAATCAGTGATTTACCAGAATATAACCTGCTACTCCCTCTAACCCTCTTCTCAGAATATACTTTACAATATTCCAGTTTACTCTTGTCCTTTTGTCTGAATAGATGGGCCTAAATCCAAGCCAAGCAATGGACTGGAACTCTCCATTTTTCACTCAAAGAAAACTTATGTAATCCATCTGGATCCACAGGCATTCTTGTAATAAAAGATGATGTTGGAAGCTGCTGCTTTGTTTATAGAACACCAGCTTCTCATTAATTTAAATTAAATTATTTTTCAAAAAATATTAGAAAGCTTGTCAGGCCCCAAAGGCATATCCCGTTTAAATCAAACATCAGGCATAGTGAGGGTCTAGCTCCATTTGTTCATGTTTTACTACAACTATCCATCACAAATGTCCTATCAGAAATTTTCTCATCAATAATAACATTGCTAGATGAGGTAAGACAAAAAATGGATATTTTAAATGGTTAGATGAGAGAGATGGTAAAAAATATCCATTAATTTTATTTCAATAGTATTTGCTAATCAGCTGACAGTTATCTTGCAAGTGCACTTCATATTCAATTGAAATAATCTTCCTTTCATTAAAGATTCAGGAAACTGTTAGCCCCATTCTCTCTTTCAAACAAAGATCACATCTAAAGGAAGAAAAATAAATTTCAGGGGCCTTTCCAAGCCTTGTCATTGAAGAATAACTTAACTAATTCAAAGAAAAGCATATTATTCTAAATCTGTTTTTTTAACCTTTTACCAATTTGTGATTGTTACCGATGAATGCAACATACTTTGTAATGTACTATTAAATTTTGTTCTTCAATTATTTAGAGAGTAAAAAAGAAGATTGATATCTTCCTTATACTTACATCCAACCCTATTTTCAGCACCATATCTACTTTTCACACTAATCCAGCTGCATCTCCTCCCTACCAAGGAAACAGAGTATTATGTACAGTAATTGATGTGTCTTATATTCTTATTCTTATAGTAATACTACTCTTCTGGTATAATGTCATGCTGACACCAAAAAATATAAGAACAGCCCTTCTGGATCATCTTACATTGGTGTTTTGTTTTTCAGAGTAGCCAATCAAATATCTCTATTCACAAAAAAGACACAGAGACCTGGCCCTTGCTTCTGCTTTTTCCCTGCAAGCGATATTTGGAAGCATACTACAACATCTCAGAGAAGATATTGAATCTTCAAGCTATATAGTCCTTGACAGATTTATCATTCATGGATTTGTCCAATCCCTTTTCAAAGCTATTACCAGATCTTGTGACAATCAGTTTCTCAGTTTAATTTATGAAGAAATGCTTACTGTTAAATGCCCTTCCAAGCAGCTTCATTGGATGGGTTTCTGGCCCCATTGTTTTGAGAAGACAAGTTATTTTTATCTTTTTATCTATTTTCACCATTACATGCATAGTTTTTATATCCTTTGATTATGTCTTCCCTTACTGGCCTTTTTCCCAAATTAAAGAAATCCCAAAAGTTCTTTGTTTTTCAAACACCCTAATAATTTTGATTCCCTCCTCTACATTTTTTAGTTCTATCCTAATACAAATATTTTTCTAAAACTATCCACAGTTTTCAAATGAAGGCATATAAAGACAATACAAGAGTATCACAATGTTGGCAATTTTATATTCAGTCCCTTTTCTAATGGTAACTGGCATGGATTTTTTCATTTTCATAACTCCAGATACTGAATTGATATATCCACTGAGCTGGATACAGTGACCTCAAGATCTTTTCCCCTGATTAATTAGAGACAACTCAGACTTCATCAACGTATGTGAAGTTTTTTGCCCCAATTTGCTCTTTACACTTAATAAAACTGAATTGCTCTTGCAAGAAGGTGACAAGCAACTCGTTTTTTGCATTCGTATTTACACAAAAGAAAAAAACAGTCCAACCTATCAAAAACAGTATTGTAAAAAACAGATTAGAAACACAAGTTAAGATAGGCAAGAAAATGGTAAGTGAGCACCTGTCCACCCTAGATGAGTTCAAATCACCAGGACCACCCCAAGGTTCTCAAGGAACTGGCAGATGTTATCTCAGAACCACTGAACTATATCTTTTAAAGATCCTGGAGCATTGGGGAACTACCAGAGAGCTAAAGTAGTTCCATCTTCAAAAAAGGGAAATAATGGATCCAGAAAACTACAGACCTATCAGCCTGACCTCAATACCTGGGAAGATCTTGGAAAAGATAATCAAGCAACAAATCAGCAAACACCTAGAGCAGGCATGTCCAAAGTCCGGCCCGCGGGCCATTTGCGGTCCGCGGACCGGTTTAATCCGGCCCGCTAAGAGCCCTCCCTGCTCTATTTAAATGCGGCCCTCCCACACTTGTCCAGCGGCCCTCCCACACTTGGCCATTTTGTATTGGTTATAGTACATTCTAGCAGCTGCTTGTTCAAGGACTGGCACAAAAGGCCGTGGCTGAAAGGGTGAGTATGCTTCCAGAAAACAAGGGCTTT
>NW_015386651.1:0-4712 GCF_001527695.2 Protobothrops mucrosquamatus | reverse complement strand
AGAGAGGGGAGAGGAAAGGGAAAGGAAAGAGAGAGAGAGAGAAAGAGGAAAGAGAGGGAGAGGAAAGAGGCATAAAATAATTCATTTGCATTTAATTGTAATGGTTCAAAGAATGTTCGGAAAAATGTTCGGCCCTCCAGCACGTTCACTTCATCCAATCTGGCCCTCTTTGAAAAAAGTTTGGACACCCCTGACCTAGAGGCAAACAAAGTCATTACCAAAAGCCAACATGGGTTTGTCAAAAATAGATCATGCCAGACAAATCTTATTGCATTCTTTGATCAAGCGACAAAATTAGTGAACCAGAGGAATGCTGTGGATATAATTTACTTGGACTTCAGTAAGGCATTTGATAAAGTAGACCACAACCTACTACTTGATAAGAGAGAAAAATGTGGGTTAGACAGCATCACCACCAGATGGATTCGTGGCTGACTGACCAGCCGTACTCAGCATGTGGTCTTCAATGGAACTGCGTCTATATGGAGGGAAGAGTGTAGTGGGCTCTTCAACATCTTCATCAATGATTTAGATGAGGGGATAGATGGGGAACTCATCAAATTTGCAGATGACACCAAGCTGGCAGGAATAGCCAACATTCCAGAAGACAGGCTTAAGATACAGGAGGATCTGGATAGACTTGAACAGTGGGCGCTATCTAACAAAATGAAATTCAATGGCGAAAAAAGTAAGGTTCTACATTTAGGCAAGAAAAACCAAATGCACAGGTATAGGTGGTACCTAGCTCAACAGTAGCAACTGTGAGAGGGATCTTGGAGCCCTAGTGGACAATCACTTAAATATGAGCCAGCAGTGTGCTGCAGCTGCCAAAAAAGCTAACACAGTGCTAGGCTGCATTAACAGAGAAATAGAATCAAGATCACATGACGTGTTAATACCACTTTACAATGCCTTGGTAAGGCCACACTTGAAATACTGCATCCAGTTTTGGTCACCACAATGTAAAAAAGATGTTGAGACTCTAGAAAGAGTACAGAGAAGAGCAACAAAGATGATTAGGGGACTGGAGGCTAAAACATATAAGGAACGGTTGCTGGAATTGGGTATGTCTAGTTTAATGAAGGGAAGGACAAGAGGTGATATGATAGCAGTGTTCCAATATCTCAGGGTTTGTCACAAAGAAGAGGGAGTCAAGCTATTCTCAAAAGCACCTGAAAGCAGGACAGGAAATAACAGATGGAAACTAACCAAAGAGAGAAGCAACCTAGAACTAAGGATAAATTTTCTGACAGTTAGAACAATTAATCAGTGGAAAAACCTGCCTCCAGAAGCTGTGAATGCTCGAACACTGGAAGTTTTTAAGAAGAGACTGGACATCCATTTGTCTGAAATGGTATATGGTTTCCTGCCTGAGCAGGGGATTGGACTAGATGACCTCCAAGGTCCCTTCCAACTTTATTATTATTCAATTAGTTTAAAATTCCTATTAATACAAGTTTTCTATTCCCACAAGAAAGACTTCTTAGCTTTCATAGTTTCATGGACAGTTAGAAAGCCATCCTGATAACTTCCTGGATTGAAGTACTTCTTTCTTACATTGTGGAATTCATTCTAGTTGCCAAAGGTCAAATATCATAGTTTCAAATATAGTAACCTCCATGACAATGAAGTGATTTGGTCTTCTTTCACTAGTCTGCTCATTTTTTCCAGAAATCAAGAGTGTCCTCTTCAGCCTTGACTTTTCATTCTGAGTTAGTAATGATTCAGCTGTTCTATAAGATTTATTTTTTAAATATCATCTTTTTTATTTTTAACCACCCTGAATGGTCTGTGGCCGGAAGGGCCAGACGTAAATAGTATGAATAAATAAATATCCAATGCTTTATATCTTTTCTTTTATCAAAGGGCAGAGGACACAATAGCTACAATATAATCCAGGAAATATCTGTGATACAAAAGAAAGACTCACACATTACATTTTCCATTTCAGGAAAATTTAACTTCAACAGCAGGGTTGGGGGCATAAATTGACAAATATCTATTATTGTTTAAACTATTATTTATTGAATAAAGTAGAATTGGCTGGATTCATACTTCACACTAAGGCAAAAATGAGAGTTTTTAAATTCAAAATCTGGCATCACACAACCTAAGCTAAAACTGAGCAAGCCATGTCATGGCATAGCAAAATTTGTCAATATCTATAGTTTACTCTGTTTCCTTTCCACAGTATGTCAGTTCAGGCCTGTCAGTGTACAGTGTAAATTTAATCAACTATATTCATACACAGAGCAAACTAAAATGGTAATCATAATTATTCAACTTTAGAAACCACTGTTCTTCTACATAACATTACTATTGAATGGAAACAAAAATCTTCAAGATAGCCAAATATAAACATAAAATATAAATATAAAAGCATGCAAATAGAAATAATAAAACCACTTTGGTTTCATAAAAATAAAAAACCTGCCTCTGACACATGTAAAATATTTTCTGGCAACCACACATTACATTTCCCCTAACCTGACATTCTCTGATAACAATGAACACATAGCTTTACAAATAGAAAACAAAAGACTCATGGAAAGAAGTAAGCCTTTGAGCAAAATATATCTATAAATCTTATCAAAACATCCTATTTATACCATAAAGGATCATGCAGTGTAGCAGAACAGGTCCTTGGATTACTTGCCTATTGTAAATGACATTTGTTCTCCACCTGGATACAACAGGTAACTTGACCAATATTGATTCAAACACATTTTTAATACATACGCATTGTCTGCAACATGTTTGTACTATGCATTTCTTTCATAGCTTTTGAAATATACAGCATAACCTGAGTGGGAAGGTTGTTTCATTTTGACAGTCTTGAATATTATAAAGGTAAATCATTCCTGTCAATGTAATTACTCTAGATTTTGTAATCTGCAATAATTATAAGATCTACATTCGCTTGTAAATGAGATCTTTCTACACAGTTGTAAGCACAACCATACTGTTATGTATTAGTCTGCTAATGTGGATTTCATATTTTAATGTATTTTATATTCTTAGTCCATTTTTATGATTATGATTATTATGCTTGTGGTTTGTAAAACCTTAAGACAGCTATAACATGATACCTCAGTATTACCTGTGTACGCACTCTTCGATCTATAGAAAACTACTAAATTATATTAAAATGGAGCCATCTGAACCTGTATTTGGATACTGAGCCCATGTTTGATTTACATGATTGAACAGATGAAATAAAAGATAACACTAGATGGATATTTTCAGCCATAAATAAGCCCTACTATTAAGATCAGGCCACCCTAACTATATATATCTATGCATAAGCTTGCATACCAATCCTACTTTTGAGAATCTGTATATCTCAATATCTGAACAAGTTCTTTGGCTGCACAAATTCCAGCTTCCTTCTTCAAGATTATAAGAAGACACAGTTAATGTAAAACCCTATTGGATTAGGGTCTAGGACAACTCACTGTGGCTTATTTGTCCCAGCCGTCTCACCTCAGCCACTCACGCAGAATAACTTGTCACAGCCAACTTGCTGTAGGACAATTCAACACAAGATAACTCAAGAAAGGGACAAGTGAATTGCAGCAGGCCTGGTCTTGTTTTAGGTTTGAACCTTCTCAAGTTAGAAGTCCTCAGGGCCGAGGTGAGCTGCAATTCTATTTGCTCCTCACTTGAGTTATCCCACATTGAATTGTCCTGAGGCTAGTTGTCCCATGGCAAGTTTGCTGAGTTGTAATTACTCTAGATTTTTTAAATATGCAATAATATGCAATAATAATTATTATTATAGCTTGTAAATGAGATCTTTCTACACAGTTGTAAGCACAACCATACTGTTATATATTAGTCTGCTATTTTTGGCAGAAATAATAAGCTTAAAACTTCTCCTGCAAGCAGCTACAATGAACAAACATTTTATAATCATAAAATTTAAAACAGCTAAATGCAGTTTGAGACTGCAATAAAATCTCATTAAAATAAATCACTTACATCTGTTGTTAGTCTAAACTTACGGTACCTAGTGAAGTCTTATGGCTTCAGCACAGAATTTAGCTATTAAATAGGTAATCCTGCTATGAGTCCTTCTGTTATTCCTTTTGAATATTCTTTTCCTATTCTTCCTATACCAACTCTGTAAACACTGTAATACAGTTAATTAAATGAGAAACAGTTTGAAAGAGGAGAACAACTTCTCTGCCTTCCAAGCCTTTACTACAAAATGGGGAAATAGCTCAGACTCTTCAATTAACTAATTTTGCTTTGTTTACTCATTCCAGGGCAAGAGGTCAAATAGAAAAATCAGAAAGGCCACCTGTTTGTTTTGAAACTGCCAGTAATGTTAGTATTTTTAATTGAGAAATTCTGCTAAAGAGAGGGTAATCACATTTCCTATGCAGACCACATGCAGTGGAGAAAGCTTCCATTCAAACATCTTCCTTGCACAATAGCTTGAATTGTTCAATGGAAACCAAGAGGGAGGGAGAAAGCAGCTGTAATCAGAAACTGACTTAGATCGAATACGCATAAATATCATAAAAAAGGTAGACAGAAATAGGTTTGCTTAAATCAAGTAGACTCAATCAATCTCTAATCCAATTCTACTTCACCAGTTCAATAATTTCAAGTATAAATCTACAGCCACGTCATCCGCAATACTAAGAGTTAAGTTGCCTTTGTCTCCTTAAGTATGTGAGCTTTAGTTCATTTAATATTTTGTTTCT
>NW_015386650.1:485880-492069 GCF_001527695.2 Protobothrops mucrosquamatus | reverse complement strand
ATTTGCACAGCAGTCGGTCTGCCATCACAATCATATATCCTAAGATTTTTTGGCACTACTGTGGTGGAAAAACATGGAACTGGCCACTGATCTTCACTGCAGTTTACAATTTCTGGTGACGTCTACATAAAGCCGTATCATAATTTTCTGCAGAGAATGAGCCATGATTATTCTGATAAATTCTGACATTTGTCCCAAAAGTGCTTTTTTTAAAAGGCAACTGGATTTTCTTTGTGTTTCCTTGAGGACGTTTCACTTCTCATCCAAGAAGCTTCTTCAGTTCTGACTGAATGATAGAGAATGGAAGGGTTCGTATTCCTTGCAGTCATCTGATCATTAGCATTCTCTCTGAGATTCATTGAGGCCACTTGCAGGTTTATCTGTGCTCTCAGGGTCACCTCAATAGTGCAAATGGATGTGGAACCTTCTTGGAACTGCTGAAAGGACTGTCCCTTCATAAACATTCAAGTGGCCTCAAAGACTCTCGGAGTGTTAATGACCAGATGACTGCAAGGAA
Organism: Protobothrops mucrosquamatus; assembly: GCF_001527695.2. NCBI lineage: Eukaryota > Metazoa > Chordata > Lepidosauria > Squamata > Viperidae > Protobothrops > Protobothrops mucrosquamatus. The sequence goes on along the minus strand of NW_015386650.1, from coordinate 491,552 downwards.
TATAAATCCTTCTATTCTCCACCATTCAGTCAGAACTGATGAAGCTTCTTGGATGAGAAGCAAAATGTTTTCAAGCAAGAACCAAAAAAGTCCAGTTGCCTTTTGAAAAAGCACCTATGGGACAACCATGATCTGGATGACTGTGAATCTCATCTGGCACTGAAAGTTTCAAAATGTGGCTCTGAATCATGGATTCTTGTGCTTTTTATATGAGATTGACCAGAAACATAGCCCACATCCTGCACAGAATCGGCCATCAGAATCATAGTTCTGATTATTTTTGGCATTGCCATAATGCAACCACCTTTCCCCAAAACCTTGGATATGGATGCTCTAGATGACATCTGCCTGAAATACCATGAAGCTATAAATCCCAGTTCTTTCTCAACAGACAAAAATAACAAAAACACAACTTTTAATTACTTTTATTCTAATGTGATGCAAAATAGAATAGATTTTTTTAAAATTTCAGCTGATCTGATTATTGTTGGATCTTATGGGAAGAAGATCTGAGGTGGATATTCTTAAGAATTATTAGAATGTTACATGAAATGTTCTTCAATTCAGAACTCAGTTGTGGATTTGAAGCATAAATCCTTATGAATCATAGAAACCATGCCTCTCCCAAATACTTTCCCTGAACTGGAAAGTTCAACGAATCAGGGATTCATTGTGCTACCACTGCACAAACAACCTGCATCTCAGACATGTAACTTTACATAAGCCCATGATTTTTACACACAGCTATTGTCACAGATGAAATCAATAAACAATAGTTCGGTCTCCAAAATATAGTAGTTTATATGCACCCAGATTTAAAAATGTAAACATGTTTGCCAGAGAAATTAAAAAAGAGCCACTGTCAAAAATAGGATCACTGCATAAAAAAAAAAAGGATCCTATGTTCCATGGCACCGCACTGGTTGATATACATGGATCCAGGGCATCACATGACACCTTTTGGATATATGCAGAGGATTATTTCAAAGTGACAATCAAAAACAGGAACATAAAGACAGATTTTGATATGGAAAAAACATTCATTTAATGATTTACTAGGCCAACATGACAGATATGCCGAATATAAGGAAAGATACATGTGCATTCACATGTAAGATTATCACAGATCCCTTCAGTACTATTTGAAATCAGATACTGCTTTCACAAGCTTGCATGAGATTTAAAATGTACTATAGATGCATGCTGTAGTTGTACAGTAAATGGATGGATGGATGGATGGTTAGATGGCTTATCAGCATTACAGCATGAGATGCAACTATCACATATTGATTCTTGAGCATCCAACGCTTGACATCTCAACTTGCCTTTGGCCATAATCTGTAGTGTTCCAAGGACATGATCCTGTCCATCGCTTGATCCATTGCCTTTTCTACTTTTCTCACTTTTGCCAAGCATAGTCATTTTTCTTGACTATGGACACTTTGGACATTTAAATCAGGTGTCCAAAATACATGCTTGCTCATCATCACCTCAAGGAAACAGCCAGTCTTTATTTACCCAGAGTTCATTGGTTCATCTTGTAGTCTATGATACTATTACTAATCATATCCAAATGTATAATTTGAAACCATCTATCTCCTTTCTTTTCTCAGTACATATTTTTCTGAGCTATATATACTATTAGAAAAAAAATGGTTTTCATACAGTCGCTTATTTCTTCTCATAGGTTTTTAGATTCTCTTTTACATATTATAACTGGAATGTTCTGAATCTCTTCCTTATATTCATTTTACATTCTGACTTGAGGTTCAAGTCAAATCAAGTCTTGTTGGCTCAACTCTTTAATTTTCTAAACTTGACCCATATATGTGACCTCAATAATCCATGATCTGCTCTGCAATTTACACTTGGATTAGCTGGAGGAGTGAATTACATGTACTCTACTTACTATTAGGAAGTGATTTAGATGTTCTGTATTGGAAGTGCCCATATATCTAGAGTCTGGTTTATGTTGCTTGAAGCAATTACATTGATGTAAAATTTAAACTGAGATGAGTTGGGATCTGTCTTCCTCTCCCTTTATTCCCCCACCTTGTCCTAATTTAAAACCTATATACATTGACCAATCAGTGAATCTGATGAAGTGAGATGTACTTTGCAAAAAAGTATACCTTTTAATAAAAGCTTAACAAAGGCTGAAAAGGTACTACCAGACTCCTCCTGATTTTTGGCTACTTTAGAGGAAAACAGTTCTCTCCCATTTGTATACTGCTGAATCTGCAGCAACTGGCAGTGGTTGTCAAAATGCATAGCACATCATGTTAACTCTTATTAATTCACTTGGTTAACTCTGGTTAATTCACTTGGGGTAAACGAATACTCAAGTTCGTTTACTTCTTATATACTCAATTTCTTACATTTCATTTCAAGTGTTCTCACTTTACATATTGTGATTGTTAGTAACTGTGACATCAAACTTCCTTGCTTCTTTGGTTTGGCCATGTCATCACTTCTCATGAGCCTGTGACATACTTTCTCCCAGTAATTAGAGTGGTGCCTAAAATAATCCTAACATTAGGTCTTCATCTACAGTGAGTGTTACCAGTTTAACACTTCAAGATGGTGCAGTACATGGGTGTCAAACTCACTGTGTCATGTGACATATTTTTGCATTGCCAGAGCTGGGGCGGGCGTGGCCTCTGCATGATGCAATCGGCTCACAGGCCGGCAGTTTTAACTCCCCTGGTGTAGTATAATGAAAAACAAACAGCTATCTAAGGACTAACGGAAGTAATCAGTAGGTAGGTTAATGACTGCGCTGTGTATTTCTTATCTGGTGTATTGAGTCAACATGCTGGTATCCAAAAGATGCTTCCTCATCGCACAAAGATCCTACCCATAGCATCATTTCTTCCTTTCAGATCTTATAACCCATTTATGTACTCAGAATTTTCTCACTTTTGACGTGCTATTTTGAGACAACTTTCCCACTGAATCCATCTCTCTTACAGTACATTTGTCACATTGCAAGCCCAAGTAACAGCTCTGTGATTTCGTTGACTACCTCTTTCTCATTAGTGAAAGATTAGACAGTTAGGTGTCATAGTAGATGTCCTACAACGTTTAAATGATGGATTACCTAGAAGAATGCTGTCTTTGCTCTCTGCTTGGTATAAATCGGGAGCTTTGGGGAATAGCTTTTGTTTCAAGCAGCTTGTGCCTAAGCAATTCAGTCATCTAATATTTTAAAAGACCAACACATTTCTTTTTCCCAGTTGGGCTGAGTAGTCTTGGAGACATGGCAGACAGAGCACAGTTTTCTGTTGCTGACCACTTATCTAGCTCTAATTCTAGATTATTTTTCTTTAAATTAAGACCAGAGTGAAAGCCAAAAGAGAGATAATGTTAAATATAGAGTAGCAGTATCCACTTTCTTACATGAACATTTCATTTGGTTAAAAAAAAATCACTGCAATCAAAACATGCAGTGAAGTGTATTCTTTTCTTTTTCCTACAGAGACTGAATGAAAACCTCTACGATTAAAACTACTCCAGAAGGAGTGCTTTCCCATTGCAGCAATGCATGCTTTCTCTCTAGGGCAAGCAAATTGTGGCTCTGAACTTAGATAGTTGAAAATATATTATAAACGTGAAAGGGATCAAGATCCAGTCTTTAGGTACTATAGTCTGAAAGACAGTAATGACTTCTCTACTCTGGGAATCTTAAGCACTAAAAAAGGTGTGATGAAGCATTTGAACAGTTGGTTTGAATGAGAACATTGGTGAATCGGATACAGAAAACCTCTAAGAAAAAGCTTATGGTTAAAAGCCAATTAAATGGAAAAGATTCTGGGAAAGAAGTAGCTAGCAGCTAATGGATTAGAAAGCTATCTCTACATTCCCTAATTCTCACCCTGGTATGCAGTGCCAGCATATCTGTGAACTACAGATAGTCCTCGACTTACAACAGTTCATTTAGTGACCATTCAAAGTTACAAAGGCACTGAAAAAAGTGACCTATGATCGTTTTTCACACTTAAGACCATTGCAGCATCCCTATGGTCACATGATCAAAATTTGGACGCTTGACAACTGACTCATATTTATGATGGCTGCAGTGTGCCAGGGTCATGTGATCACTTTTTGTGACCTTCTAACGAGCAAAGTCAGTGGGGAAGCCAGATTCACTTAACAACCGTGTTACTAACTTAACAACTACAGAGATTCACTTAATAACTGTGGCAAGAAAGTTCATGACAACAAATGTCTCACATAGCAACATCCAGTTCAGATAAAGGAGCTGCAGTTGCACTAAGTGACATAACTTTGAGATTCATGCAAATTGTCATTGGAGGACTATGGGGAAAAAGTCTAAACTAAAGTCTCCAGACAACCGTTACTTATTTGTATAACTAGAGAGCACTTTCAAACATACTTCCTTTTTAACACTACTAATTCTACATTGACCTGATTCACACAATATGCTAAACTATGTTTTGTTTAATAATAGTTTATTAAATGAATTCAGCTGTGTTTATGTAACACACTAAACCATTAATTATAGTTTATCACTATGCTGGCCAGCTTATGCAGTATGCTAAAATGAAGTGGTTTATTTGGTTTGGGCTTAGTTTTTATTTGGTTTTGGCTTAGTTTATTGTGTCAGCCCAATGGCTGTATTTAATCTGAGCCATGTAACAGCAGATGCTAAAAGTTGAGGACTGGTACTAATTCCAAGCCTCTTGAATTCCAAGGCAATTGAAAGGCAGCTCTTTGTCCTATGACTTCTCTTAAAGTGATGTGCTACTTTCAGATGTGATGGAGGACATTATTCTATGACCATCATTAAAATAAGTTTCATAGAAATCCCAGAGAAATATCCAAATATTGTGGAATATTTAGTCCTTTGTCTGAGACAGGAAAATGTTTTTCAGTAATCTTAATTCCTTTCTACTCCTGCAACTAAAAATTTTAGAATATTCATAAAAACAAAGCAAACCAACCAACCAGTTCTCGGAAATATTATAAATTTGTATATTAGTATACATGGTGGAACCAATACACTAGGTTCATGCTGGCTATGTTTACATGACCTGCCGATCACAATTAACTCAGTTTTCTAAAGGCACATGTCACACGGAAGAGAGTAGAGTGGACTTGTACAATATGCTAGGCTAAAAATTAGGCTTGTAAGCAAAACAAGTCTTGAGTATAAGAATGTGAAAACTCCTACAGGGTAACAAAGTGATACAGCGAATACACTTGCTATTATCCAAAAGCCATCCATATTTTTTGCAGCCTAGATCTAGAGGTTCTGTATTGTTGGGAACAGAACTACCCTGTTTTACTGTGGCATGAAGTTGTTTTCCTGTCTGCAAGTAATGACTGAATTAAATAAAATTATATTTTCTAGCCAGCTCAGATAGGTCTTCGCTAAACATACAGAACGGAACAAGAACTGCATGCCTTTATCCCAGTCAGCGTAGTCTGACCTTGTAAAAGAAGGCAGTTAAGCCTGAGGGCGTGAGCCAATTTCCCCAGAGTTTAAAGAGAAACAGCAAAGAGCTTTGGATGAAGCAGCTGCTGGGAGAATCAATTGCAATCAAATAATACAGGTCTGACTTACTGAATTGAACCTTTGCCCAACATTAAAAGGAACATGGAAATGCATCTCCATGACTGGAGTCGGCTTCTGAATTAAAGCAAATTGC
>NW_015386650.1:428403-485594 GCF_001527695.2 Protobothrops mucrosquamatus | reverse complement strand
TTAGGATTTGTATTTCTCCGGATACTTATTTCACCTCTTTTTTTCAACTTCTTTCATAACTATATTTCTTCTCTACCTTAGGAGGGTTAGTGATGAGCTGTATAAGTGACTGCTCTAATGAAGACAGCATGATTCCTAAAGTCCTGTATCTGACTTGTGGAATCCCTGTACTTTTAACCACAAATTTCAACCATAAATTATAGCTAATTCTTCAAATGTGTCAGAATAAAAAAAAATCAGTGAATCTGGTTCTCCGATAGCCGAGATGGCGATTGAGACCCCCAGACTGTTAGTCATGGGGGATTTCAATCTGCCATCGGTAGGTGAAGCATCTGAGGTGGCTCGGGAGTTCATGGCCTCCATGACGGCCATGGACCTGACCCAATTAGTTGATGTCCCTACCCACACCGGAGGACACACACTGGACTTAGTTTTTGCCTCCGGCCAGTGGTTGAGTGATTGTGGTTTAGGGGAAATAGTCGTTGAGCCCCTGTCATGGTCAGATCACTCTCTCCTTTGGCTGGCCTTTCCTACCGCCATGCCCCACCGCGGGGAGGCGGAACCAGAAGTGACAAAATGGTTCCGCCCAAGGCGCCTGATGGACCCTGAGAGGTTCCAGACGGAGCTTGGGCCAATACCCGAGACCTTGACCCGTGGCTCGACTGAGGACCTGGTGGCCGCCTGGAATGGTGCGGCCGTGGGGGCCCTGGACCGGGTCGTGCCTTTGCGGCCCCCTCACCCGATGCCAGTCTACCTTGGCTCCTTGGTTCTCCGAGGAGCTGAGGGCGATGAAGCATCGGAAGAGATGCCGTCCGAATCCGATCGGAAACTGGCAAAGTCCCATTTAAGGACTTACCTAGTGGTGATAAGAGCAGCGAAACGAAACTATTTCTCCACTCTTATCGCGTCTGCAGGTAACCGATCTGCCGCCCTGTTTAGGATGTCCCGCTCCCTCCTTCATCAGAGGGTCCGGGACGTCCCTTTGCAGGGTCGGGCAGGGGAATTTGGGTGTTACCTGCATGACAAAATCGATCGGATCCGGGCCGGGTTAGCCTCCAATTGGACTAGTTCAGACGGGCCAATGGAGGCAGGTCTTGAGTCCACTTTGTGGGAAGAGTTTGATCCTGTGACTCCTGAGGACATGGACAGGACGCTGGGATGGCTGAACACCACCACATGTCTCCTGGACCCGTGTCCCTCCTGGCTGGTACTGGCCTCCCGGGAGGTTACACGAGGCTGGCTCCAGGGAATCGTCAATGCTTCTTTGAGTGAGGGGTTCTTGCCGGCCGCCTTGAAAGAGGCAGTGGTGAGGCCCCTCCTCAAGAAGCCCTCCCTGGACCCGGCTGTTTTGGCCAACTACCGTCCTGTCTCCAACCTTCGCTTTCTTGTGAAGGTTGTTGAGAGTGTGGTGGCACGACAGCTCCCTCAGCACCTGGAAGAAACTGTCTATCTAGACTCGCGCCAGTCCAGCTTCCGGCCTGGGCACAGCACGGAAATGGCATTGGTCGCGTGGGTTGATGATCTCTGGAGGGCTCGGGATAGAGGCTGTTCCTCTATCCTGGTCCTGCTAGACCTCTCAGCGGCTTTTGATACCATCGACCATGGTATCTTGTTGCACCGGTTAGGGGGGTTGGGGCTGGGGGGCACCGTTTTACGGTGGTTCTCCTCCTACCTCTTGGACCTGTCGCAATTTGTGTTGGCAGGGGGGCAGAGGTCGACCTCGAGGCGCCTCACTTGTGGGGTACCACAGGGGTTGGCCAGTCAATGCCGGCTGGCGACCCCCAGGGGGAGAGCCTTCTCTGTGGCAGCTCCTGCCCTCTGGAATGACCTACCCCCCGACCTACGTACAACTACGGACCTGCGCCTCTTCTGCCGAGCCTTGAAAACCCATCTATTCCATGCGGTCGGCCTGGCGTAGTTTTGATTGGGCTTTGCTAGGGGTTTTATATGGGGTATTTTAGAGCAGGCTTTTTATTCAATATTTATTGTGATTTTTATTATTGCCTGTTCACCGCCCTGAGTCCCGTAAGGGAGATAGGGCGGTATATAAATTTAAATAATAAATAAATAAACACGCCTTATTGTGAAATCAGTTTTCTGGATCTGCCCTAGAGCTGATGAATAAAGATAAAGGCAAAGGTTTCCCTATGTCTGATTCTTCAGAATAGTGTTCATTTCTGTTTCTTAGCCAAGTTAGCCAGCCTTGTCCAAAGATACTTCTATGGTCATGTGTCCAGCATAATTATATGCCAAGGTGCACAGAATGCCATTGCCTTCCCATCTAAGTGGTACCTATTTGTTTACTTGCATTTGCATGCTTTTGAACTGCTAGGTTAGCAGGAGCTAGGGCAAGTAATGGGAGCTCACCTGGACCCCATCAAACGGTGCTTGGGTCTCAAACCCAGGCCATCGGTTTTCCAATTGACAAGCACAGTGCCTTTAACTGCTGAGCCATCACGCCTCCTCAAGAGGTGATGAAAAAAATGTTGCCAATATTAACAGGTTGACAGGTGTTTCAGGTTATGCAGTAGGACTGCATTAATTGAGATGCTGCATTATGCCAAGAAATATGTAACTGGACCATTTGTTTTGCATCTGATTTTGTTATGGGCATCCAGTTCAGATGACCTGTTTTACATGAATGTGGCTGGACTACTGTAGGATAAGGAAAAAGGCAGTGGATTTTAAGCAGACTGAACATAATTGAGCATATTTTCATTGGTGAACATTAAGCGGGGTTTGGATTTGATTCATGAGACTAACTTTTCTGAATTTGTGGATCATTTGTAGCTTAATTGGCAATATCGTGTTCAGACAACACTGATTTAGCTTTGCAGTCTAACCGTGCTAAATATTATAGAATATGTTTTTTGTATGTGTCCTTGATCTCAACAAAATATTGTATATCTATTTTCTGAACAGACCTGTTCAGGGTCAATTTTTCAGGACTGAAGCAAATTAATATAACAACCCCTGCTGTGTCACTACACCTCCTTCCCTTACATTCACATACGTTTCTGTTGGCTTTTTTTTTTTAACTGTTCAGAACAATTTGGTAAAACCTCAGTTTATAGCTAGAGGAGCTGAAGGCAAATAACTTGCATGAGACTTCAACTGAGGCCTGGGTGATTTGTGGCTTGTGAACTTAACCACAAAGGAAAAAAATTTTTTTTTTGCAAATTGATCATTCAAAAATAGAGTTAGATTATCTTTAACATTTCTTGCCTTAATACAAAGATTTGATTAGGACAAATGGAACTTTTTAAGTTTCAATTTATGAAATTAGAACATTTTTTTCTCTCCAATTTATGGCATTGGGTAATTTTTGGGAAGCAATTTAGGATACTGGTTATTTTGATCCTTAGTGATCTAGCTCAGTCTTTCTGAACCTCGGCCTCTTGAAGATGTATCAAATTCAACTCCCAGAATTCCACAGCCAGTATGGGAGTTGAAGTCCACACTTCTTCAAGTGGCCAAGGTTGAGAACCATTGATCTAGCTGCAATCTGAATGGAAGAGTACAAAGGGGCACAGTTTGGATTGAAAAACCAAACTGCATTAAGTAATATTTGTGAAGTGATTAGATCTGAATTGGCCATAGTTTGCATCCCAGGGAAAGTGGTGTTTTTTGTGATTAGGAGATTCTCTTTGATAACTAAATTGGGCTGTATATTTTGTGCAGCTCAGCTACTGAAATGATTAATTGTAAATCTATCACAATGATAAATGCTGTTATGTCATGCTGCATAGAGCAAAGCTGTAAATATCTTAAACAAATATCCGTTAGTAAAGAATGAAATATGATTGGCTTGCAACTGTATTTGGAGTACAGTTTAATTTCTTTTTTGCATAGTATTATCTTGTCTAAAACATCCCCCCCCCTCCGAAAAACTAAGCATTTGTTTGTGCATTCTTTATCTGAATTCTGGTTTATATGGTGTGCTAATGCATGGCAAGGTTAAGTATCTGAATTTGGACAATAAGTTAAACTCTGCTTATAGCAGAGCATTTGAGCTTAAATCTGTAGACAATTTGGTTTAAACCTGACCTTTTCACTCTGCCAGCTGGCTCCAGACAGGGAGATTAATGGATGGCTAATTACTCCTTCCCATTTCCAGATGCACATCTGCAAGGCAGGAATGACCACAAAATGGAGATGCACCAACTGTAGCAACTTTGGTGCTCAGAGGTTTTTTTTTTTTAAAAAAATATATTAATATTTTATTAATATTATACTACATAATACAGCTGGGCTCACAACAAGTTACAAAATATAACAAAGACAGAGAAATCAAAATAAAGATAAGAGAATAAATGTATAGTTCAGAACTGACTTGTGGAGTCTTGGTGCTCTCTGAGCTTGATTGTTACTTGAAGACGTTTCATTACCCAACTAAGGAACATAATCTGGGCTAGTAGTGAATGTGGGTTTTACTGTTTGTTTATATACATTAGCTTGCCTTTCCAGTGTTGGCTGAGGTGTGGTTTTCTCCTTGGTAGTTCTGGAACTATCTTGGAAAACTACCTCTGATAAGTACCTTCTGGAACTATAAGTAGTTCTCGATTTATGACTGGTTGTTTAGCGACTGTTCAGTGTTCCAGCAGACCTGTTTGGGGGAGGGGATACTTATAAGCCAGATTCAAAGCTCCAACGGTCAACCCCGCCCCCTTTAATCATGTGACTGCATTTCAGATGCTTGGCAACTGGACCACTTGCAGTATCCCATGGCCATGTGACTGTGTTTTATGACTGTTTTGCCAAAAAAGGGCATTTATTTTTGGTTTTTGGTAAAACTGCACCCATAGCAAACCATTGGTTTGCTTAATGACTGTGGTGTTCACCTAACAACTACAGTGAGTCACTTAAGATAAAGGCCATAAAATTGGGTGTGACAGTCATAAAACAGGTCAATCACCTGATTGACCCGTTTTACTACTGTCATAGGTTATGATTGTGATGGGCAGGCTACATTACGGTCGTAACTCGAGGACTACCTGTACCAGTAAACAGAGCCATTCCTACATAAAAGTGTTTTAAAGGAAGTGCTTTGATCTGATATAAGTAGGAGCTTTGTTGCTGTCTTTGAATTCATGCCTATGCCAGGTCCTAATCAATATCTCTGAAATACTTTTTTGTACTGTGCATTCTACTTTATAATACTGCCAGGTTCATTTATTTAGATTTCTACTCAGATGCTTCCCCTGTTTTATTGATGCTGTTCCTTTTGAACCGACTGTATTCTTCAAAGTCTGTACTCCAGTCATGCAAGTCATCTCACAAAACCTCCATGGTACCCATTAAATCATATTTGCCTTTTCAAGATCATCTTTTTGGTTTTTGAAAAATTTTGAAGTATACTCTGAGTATTAGTGCATAAATGTCAAACTCTATGAACTTTGTCAGTCAGTGTTCTTCCTAATTTTTATTAAATGGTTTAACAAGCTCTTTTGAAACCAGTTGAAGCTTGGCATGCTTTGGCCTGAAGTATTTTAACCAGTTCTTGTGACATACGAGTAGTCCATTATCTAGAATTTGTGTCATAAGCCATTCATTTGCAGTATTGTTCACTACTTATCCAGTCCTCTTCCATGTAGTAGAAGGGATGAACTCTCAGCTCCCAGGTTCCTTCCCATATCTTCAGAGTCAATGGTGATAGAGTTGTAAGTATTTTGCACCATCATTTGCCTTACTTGGATTAGCATAAAGAGATAACTATAAGTTTACTTCATAAATCTTCTACGTTCTGTCATACCTTTGTTCTCAGTTCCTGGCAGACAGCTTACCTTATGAGGTGATAGATCCAGATAGCATATATTTGTTTTAGTTCCTTGCAGTAGTAAATCATCAACTACAAAGAATGTTTTGTCTTCTTGCAGGGAGCAGCTGCATCTACTCAGAATTTCTACATCCTTCAGGAATCTATTGTGCTGTTGTCTTTTCAGTACTATTTTTTTTTCTTTACCAATAATTTCAAAGCCTTTTTTTCTGGAAGGGACTAAAAGCTACTTCTCAGTTCTAGTGGCTCAAAATATTTTTATATCTCTTGCTTTTGGTTATCAGGGCTTGTTCCTTTGCTTGATTATCTTTTTTATGGAACATTGTCTCTTCTGTTGTTTTGATGGTGTTCCCTTTCTTTCCTTAAATAAAATTTTCATTGTCTGTTTCGAAGCGTGGCCACCCACTGCTCTAATCATCTGACCTTTTCTTCAAGTGCTACTACAAGCTTACACTTGCTGCAAGTATATGTTATATTGTTTTGCAGCAGGAGGACAAACATTCCACAAATATTACAAGTCACTGTTGTAGACTCCTGTCCATCCATCTTCAGTTTTGCTTCTTAGGGAATTGGCTGTTGGAAGGCTCATATTTCTTCTGGTTTTCCTCTCATCCCTTCAATTTAGCCAATACAAATTCTCGACTTAGGTGGAAATTTTGTTAGGGAATCCCCCCAATGCACCTTTCTAACAAAGTTATGTTAACTTTCTATATTTAAGCTTGCTTCCTGGAATCTAAATACCTTATATTCTCCTTACAGGTTCACTTTACTCAGCAAGAAGCAGTCACTGAATCATCCACTGTGGACAATTAACAATATAATTTAGTTCCTCTAAGTGCATTGGTGTAGTCTTTATTTCTTTCTCTTTTCTAAGAGTGAAATATGTTGTCCTGGCATATAAATGAGTATGGAGTTGTGTTTGGAATCAATAAATAGCTCACAGAATAACAATGCTAAAGTTTGAACCAAAGTCTGGATGTAACACAACAACTATTGTCTCGTGTAAAAATGAGATGATAATGATGAAGAATAATGATGAATATATTGCTCTGTTGCATAAAAATACATATTCTTGCATAGATATTTTGTACTGAATGCCTTCAGCCACTTAGTTCCAACTGTGAATATGTTTTATGGCTATTCCTGTAGTTTATGTGACAATCATTTCCAGGGTTGTTGCTGGAAACCCTGCATTTTCCAGAGTTTAATGCATATGAAAGGGAAAGTCTGGATATGCACTAGTTTAATGATGCCAGAATCTAAATAATCACACTCTGTATGAATAATCTACTGCCAGTATGTTCCAGATTGAAAATATCTATCCAGGACATTAAGTCAAACACAAAGGAATGATTTAGTATTTAGGTGATCCTTCAAAAAGATGAAGGAATTTCATTATATAAGGATACGAATGAATCAGAATAGCTTGTCTAAAGAAAAATATTTTGTTGGCATCTTGGAAGCCTGTGTGTAGTGAAATCAGATTACAAGTCTTATGTTCTTAAATTTTCTGAAGCTTACATCTTTAATTAAATCAACCTATTTTAACATTGCAATTACAGTGTGACCACTTCTTGGGCTACCTCCCCTATCTGTTCTTCTTTTTTTTTTTAAAGTACATATTTCATTAATTTGAATGTTTGCTCTTGAATACAAAGTTGATTTTTTATAAAGAGCAAGAGGAAAGGAATATTATACAACATTCTATCAAAAGAAATCAAGAAACAGGTGATTGTGTGGAATCTTGACTCATCATTTAGTTTTGTGACTTTTATAGTTTGATATGTATTGCCTTGGTGAAATTTAACCTCAATCGTATTTACAAACCATTAGATAGACTCATTCATGTGATTTATGGTTGCCTTAATCCATAATTAGGCATTTATTATGTGATTAAAATCTATGTTTATCAACAAGGTAATCCCTAATCTAAGTGGAGAAATGGTGCTTGAAAATTATAGTTGACTCAGGGGAGAGGTTTTTATTTAGTTATTTATTGGAGGCATTTGCTTAAGGCTTGTATTAGCTTTTTAAAAAGTTTCTTTTTAATTCAATTAACTGGATTTCCCGTACCAGTGTTTGAAAAACTGGACTTTAAAAACTTCACTGTTGAAATAAAAAATGATAGTATATTTCCAAAGCGCTCAAAATTAAAATTATTGTGAGAGTAACTTTGCACATTTGAACTACGGGGCAAATCAACTGTTCATTCAGATACCAAAGTTAGGTGTTTTAAGATTTCTAATAATGTATGGTTTCTATGTGAAAGAATTTTAAAAAACTGGATGTTTTACATGAATATTTTATAAGACAAAAATGTCTAGTGTGGTGTGGTATGATACTTACATACATGTATGGAAAATAAAATTCAATCACAAAAAATGTACAGTTGCCCCCATTCTTGTCAGTGGATGCTTGTTCCTCAGCTTGATCAGAAACAAAACACAGAGCATTTCTAATCAGAGGTAATACTGAGTTAGATTACAAAAGGCCTTTGATCTAAAGCAGGTGTGTGCAAAGTGTGACATGGGGCCACATGCAGCCTGCCAGCATCACTCCCCTAGACTGGTTGAGGGCAAAAATTTTAGCTTTCTTTTTGTACTTATGCAGTTGGGAGAATGCAGAAATTTAAGGCAAACAATTCATCCCTTAAACCTTAAATTCTCTCACAATGGATCCTTGCACATCCACTTTTGGATTGTAGTTTTTGAAATACTGAGTACATCTGGTATGGTCCTTGAACCAACACCCAAGCACAGATTCCTGATCTAAAGCATTTTTTTTGTTTTCTTCCTATTATGTAGTTCTGTTGGATATGTGCCAGAAGAAAAGAAACTATATGAGGTCAGATACTGACATTTGTAGGTGATTCTGTATTTATGAGTAGAAAATGTGGTGCCATGAACTTAAGGTTTTCTTGAAATTTTTATTTTGGAATATTGATACCCCTGTATAACTCCAGTGAAGTTATCTGTGATAGTATTTTTCATTCAAAGCATGTAAGATGCTTCATGATGATTTAGCACAAAAGATGCTAGGCCACTTAACATATCATCAAAAGAAAAGGTATATCAGCAAGGACAAGAAGATACAACTATCAATCAACTGCATGTTCCAAGTGGATCCTTGCATATTTATGAGTAGAAAGGTTGTCTTTAATTTAGAAAGAAATTTGGTATGTATCATGGTGGGGAAGAGATGATCTATAATATATACTTGCTTAATTTGTTTATTATACATCATCAGTGCCTCAGGTGGTTTTTTTTTTTTTTTTTGTACAATTACCTATTTAGAAGTGCACTGTTTAAAACTACTCAGAGGGTCCTTTACCAAAGTTTTCTAAGTGTTGAGTTGGAGATTTCTGGAATAGTTCCATCAAGGCAAGATTTAATGGTAAAGCCATGGTTTTACTTAGTTAAATGAGCAGAAAGTTTCAGACTGAGAAAAAGAGATGGCTTCTACTACTTTGGAATGGATACATGAAATTCTGTAAAGGATGGAGGCAGAAAACCATTAATTCTGGAGTCGAACATTACTTAAACAATTACTCGGCAATCTCTTCTTTCTCTTTTAATTTGGTTGGTTTATTTAAGTGATTATGATATTTGCCTTCCTGTTTATCTTGGCACATGGACATTGAAGTATCCAAGACTCTATTCTTTTGTTAATGAACATTTATAGTCCTTCTGATTTGCTGTGCAAACAGTATCCCTCTCTCTTTCTCTCTCTCACTAGCAGCAAAACAAATTTCTTACATCATTATTGAGATTTGTAAACAGCTCTAGTTGTTGCTAAGATGAACAATTTCTTTGAAGAAAACATAGGATTAAATCAAATTTCTCCAGTACTCTTAGAGACTTTTTTTCTTTACAATTATAAAACAAAATCTATATAGATATATAAAATAAAATGTGTTATTTTTAACAGCTTTGTATATTAATCATTTAGTGACTGATGATAAGGATGTTCATGTGTAAACATATATTTGAAATGCAGATTGCACATATGCATCTTTAGTTTGGCAACTTCTTGGAATTCTTAACATCTACCGGTATATTTGAGCTTTCACATTTAAAACATGGGCCTCAATTCTTTCCCAGATTCTTTTTCAGGAAATAATGCTTTACTGGGAAGGGAAGCTGGAATAGCTGTAATGTGGCTTTTGACATGCATTGTCTACTATTGTCATGAGTTTGTACTAGATATGGTGATTAGACTGCTTTCTGCAGAAAACTCAATAAAGTTAGATAAATGGATTATGGTAAAGAACTACACAGTCATACGTAAAAGAAGTTCTCCATCTGACAATAACAAGGAAACTTGCTCTTTATATCTATTAGTCTCAGATTTGAATTATGTGTTCTTCCTACCTTTTTGAATCATCAGCTGTGTCTACTATCTGTCCCTTGTTTATAAAATGTCTTTGGTGTGAGAAGAAAAGATTCCTTCCTCATCAACATCAACTTTTATAGGATTCTTATGCTAAAAACTGCCATGTAAAACTTCTTGTAGTCTTTGTAAATTCCTTGTTTGATGATTTTCTGGACATTAGCTGAGTATCTCAAACCAGCTGATGGTGAGGAAATAAATAAATAATAATAATTTTGATGTATTCCAGATTACAATAATTTGAACAAGAACAAGATGTGGCCCAGGTACATATGATGAATTTCTAATCTTTGATTTTTTTTTTGTGGCAGTCATTCCACAAACATCCATATTGATGTTATTTTATTGTTCAATTGGAAAACACTCTATAAATTGGGAAAAGTATTTTGGGGTGAAATGTCTTACAAGCATATTTGGTGAGATGGACAAAAAACATCTATAAAGTGAACAGGACTAATATGTCTTGCTTATATTATTCTGACATGCATTCAGTATGTTTGAATATATTGTGTCAGATGGCATTTACAAGTGCTTTTAGTATTGACTTGTATGCCAGTGTTATTTTTCTGAAAAATATAAAGGAATATAGTTTGCAATTAATCTGATTTATGCTACAGTGTGTGACTAATTTGGGGGCAAGCCATTACAAATTTCAACCATATAGAAAAAATTGCAGTACACCTTGTTGAATAAGGTAGGAAGAAGTTTTTAAATGAAATTGTAGAGAACATTTACTGAATGGGACTTAATTGTGAATTAATTTCATCAGATGTTTTTGTCCATATGAATATCTTGGTAAATAAAGTATGGCTATATTAAATCCCATGTGGAAGTACTCCTCTAATTTCACTTTCAGTTACAGAAATTGAAAATATTTAGAGGTTCCTCTCTTGAAACAGTCTATCAGGAGTTTTAATGCAGAAAAAAAAATCCTGGTTAACTGAAAGAAAACCCTTTTATGAAGTTATCAGTGCAATGAAAATAATGAAAAATAATTGCTGGATTTTAATTAGCTTCACAAACTCTTCCCTTTTGGCACAGTGATAAGAAGGCACAAAGTGGATAATGGAACTTTGTGGATATAGTCAGAAATATTCATAATTGGATTCTTTCATCCTCTTGCCATCATTATGTAAAAAGACCTTAGCAATTTGAATCCATCAGTTCAATCATGCAAAACCTAGAGTTACAGATATATTTTTGTATCAATTCTTGGTTCTGTACATAACTATGCAAATCTCAACTGAATATGCTTCCTCTGATAATCTGTAATACAACAATCATGTCAGAAATTAGAAGATTAAATATTACGCATGGCAGCAAATAATTATTCGTGCTTTAGTGTTTTAAGCATATAATAGATGTAATTGATACTGCATAAAACAGTGTTTATGTTTGATTGAATTTAAAAGATTAATTAGAGAAGGCATTCTATACTTATTTATACTGAAATGTAATGCCAATCATACTATTCCCTTTTGGGATAAGCAACATTATGCAAAACACTGAAAGGAGTTAGCAACTTATATTGTGTTAATTAGATATCTTTAAGTGAGACAGTTGTTAAGTGAATTTTGCCCCATTTTACGACCTTTTTTGCCACAGTTATTAAGTGAATCACTGCAGTTGTTAAGTTAATGACATGGTTGTTAAGTGAATCAGGCTTCCCCATTTATTTTGCTGGTCAGAAGGTTGCAAAAGGTGATCACCACAGCCTTCATAAATATAAGTCAGTTGCCAAGCATCTGAATTTTGATTAATTTTGATGGGGACACTGCGACGGTCGTAAGTGTGCAAAATGATCATGTCATTTTTTTCAGTGATGTTGTAACTTGGAACGGTCACTACATGAACTGTTGTAAGTCAAGGACTGCCTATATTTGTTCTTTGTTCTCTTATTTCTTGTTTAATAAAAAAAGTATGGAAAGATATAAGAATTAATAAGATATTGATGTTAATGGGTCAAATTAAAGAAAAGGGAATATAGCTAAATCTAGTTTATCCCAGCATTGTTCTTTCCATATCCTTTTAACCATCCACATTCATTCAACACCCATTTATTCTTGCCCCATCTCTTCTCTTTTTATTGTAGACACCTCTTACTGTAAGTATCCTATTCCCAGTACGTGCGGCTTATTTTTATGTGTCTTGTGACATATCCAACTCTTGCTCCTATATATTGAAGTGGACATAAACATGCACTTAGAGGCAGTTTCTTTTATCAAACATTCACTCGTTGTCCCAGACCACACACAGCCCATTATCTTTCGATTCACATTTGCCTGTCTTAAAATTTCTCGATTTTCTTCTCTTTAGTAAACTCACCCAAGGTAGTCACATTGATCTATTTGCTCATGTTCTTTACTGTTTATTATTTACTTCTTTTTTCTGTTAAATAGAACCACCTTGAGGTTTCAGACATACTTTTTTAGAGCTGTATCCCATACCATATTTCAGATGGTAGAGGTATCTAATATTTGCTGCAAATCTCTCAGGTTCTCAGCCAAATAACCTGACATGGTCAGCATCCAAAGTACAAATTATGAATGTTGTATAATCATTCCCGAAATACATCACTGGCTCTTTCATTGGCAGCATTCACATACAATTGCCATTCATAATTAAGCCTACATCTTCACTTCCCTGTGTGTATTACTCAATTCCAGTCCACAAGTTCAGATCACCTTCCTTCAGATAGTATATTATATCTTACCCTTTTCCCTTAAATAACGATGTATTTATATATTTATTTCTTTACAGTTTTTTAATGCCATCATATTCAACTTTCCTTGGTTTATACATAAAAACAATAATACACAAGCAATAATATATATGTCTATTCTTCTTTTCTCATTTGTGAATTCAATCTCTCCTGTCTTACATTCCAAGTCCCAATGTTCCCAATGGGCCCACTGATGTGGGGGAGACTGGACCGGTTTGTATCTTCATAAAGAGCCCTAACCAATAGCTTTTTGAATGGAAACTAATCAAGGAGAGAAGAAGGAATTTCTTGTCAGGGAGAACAATAAACAAGTGGAACGTGTTCTGTCCCAGCCTACATGAGTCCTTGTTATGCTCACAAGGAAAAAACCCTCTTCCAAGAAACAGGCAGGAACCACAAGAAAAAACCAACCCCTTTTATTCTCACAGACCTGAGTCAATGTCCAAGGCAAACAAACTCGATTCTCAACACGAACGGTTGCCTTTGGCAACCAGCACCTCCCACGTGGCTTCCTAATACCTTCTCCTTTGCCTTTGGAGCCACCCCATTGCATTCCTCTGTCCTACTCACTTCTCTTGCCTGCACTTTCGTGCATCCTGGATTTGTCCCAACTGTTCTTCATCACTGTCCAACTCAGGCTTCCAGCACAGCTGTGTCTAAGCACAAGTAGAGGGGCTAGGCTCCTCATCCGACTGTAAGTCTTGGAACTCCTCAGAGCCTTCCTCTGACTCTAATGTCACTCCAGGCCCCTCCTCCTCATCTGATTCCTGAAACTCAGCTGCCGGATCCACTGGCTGGTGAGGAATCACAACAGAACGGTTTCCCTCTAGAAGGTTTGGGTGCTTCATCACTGGAGGTTTTTAAGAAGAGATTGGACAGCCATTTGTCCAGAATGGTATAGGGTCTCCTGCTTGAGCATGGGGCTGGACTAGAAGACATCCAAGACCCCTTCCAACTCTGTTAATATGATGTCTATCACTGATCACACTTTAATGAATTGAGGCTTTTGAATAACACAGTTTAGGAAGGTAGCGATTTAGATTATCAGCTTTAGTTGTACCCATGGTCTGCACATCATTCCCTTCAACAATGGGAACAGTGTGGGCAAATTCTGGCTCTTTTTGGCCAGCATGTAACACGCATAACCAAAAGTCAGTTTTTACTCCAAGCATACTCAGACTATTCTATGAAGGCTATCATCAGTATTATAGTATTGACACTATCTTGCAAGCCAGCATGTTGTTATATGCATCCCACCAGGTAGGAGACATACCGGTGTATTTTATATTGACCTGAGAACCAGTTTAGTCTAGTGATTAAGATGCTGGTCTAGAAAACAACAGACTGGGAGTTTTAGTCCTGCCTTAGGCATGAAAGTTGATTGGGTGACTCTGGACCAGTCATTCTTTCTCAGACCAACTCACTTCACAGGGTTGTTGTTGCGGGGAAATAGGAGGAGGAAGGAGTATTAGGTATGTTTGCCACCCAAGTTACTTATAAAAGCATGGATTATAAAGAAATAAATAAACCCTTTCATATTGTTTGCTTTCTCTATTTGCAAAAGGATCTGTTGAAACAATCATTTTAGCCACAATTTGCAAAAATTCCTAAGCATCTTTTTTAGATGCTTCTTTCTCCTGCCCATTATAGAGATGTATGGGGGACTAGTGGTTTCTAATTATGTTTTGGGAAATTTAGTGGAACAGCAGTTGGTTCGGAAAGATTTAAGCACATCACTTTCTGGCTTCTTTCCTTGGGCACCAAAGTGATCCTTTTCCACTGGAAAAATTTACGGCTGACATTTACATCAGTGTTCTTGGATAGCCATTCTTTTCCTTTAATTTCTCCATTCCTTCTGTCCTTCTCCTTAGATTCCCCCCCCCAAGCCAAAGCAAAAAAAAGGTATTTTTTATTTCCTGTAATGTCTTGCAGCAGATGGATGATTGGAGACATCATGTGAAGTCAGAATGAAGACTGGATCCGATTGCTTTATGTTGCCCAGAAGCTTCTTAGCTATTCTACTACTGTACAGGTCATGGATGGAGAAAATGAGTTAACAGGCAGTTTGTCCAACCCCTTTTTGAAGCTAAGGTCAGCCATGCAACGGGCATGGACTGCTTTTATTCCGTGTGTTTATGTACACTATGTAATTTCAGCTTTTCAATTTAATTGTATGCATACTTACTTGTGTATGGCTACAGAATTTTATAACAGTTTTTGATAATTGGATATACACAGAGCTTTTTTTGTCACAGAATGCCCAGAACGGAATTCCGGCACCTTTTTTGGATGGAACCTTGTAGGGTAGGTAAGGCAAGTTGTATGAAGTGTGTGAGTTCCGGCACTTTTTTTTTTTTTTTTTTTTACAAAAAAAGCACTGGATATGCATGTTTATATTTATTTATTTGATTTGTATCCTGCCTTTACTACTTTATAGGTAACTCAATGTGGTGGACTTACCTAATACTCCTTCCTTTTCCTATGTTCATCCACAACAACAACAACAAGATGAGGAGGCTGGGCTGAGAGAGTGACTGGCCTAAAGTCACCCGGCTGACTTTCATGCCTAAGGCAGGACTAGAATGATATAAAAAAGATGTTGAGACTATAGAAAGACTAGACAAGAGCAACAAAGATGATTAGGGGGTGGGAGGGTAAAGATGAATGATTGCAGGAACTGGGTATGTCTAGTGTAACAAAGAGAAGGACTGGGGTGATATGATAGCAGTTTCCCAGTATTTGAGGGTCTGTCACAAAGAAGAGGAGGACAAGCTATATTCTTCAAAGCACCTGAAGGCAAGACAAGAAACAACGGATGGAAACTAACCAAAGAGAGAAGCAACCTAGAACTAAGGAGAAGTTTTCTGACAGTAAGAATAATTAATTAGTAGAACAACTTGCCTCCAGAAGTTGTGGGTGCTCCAAAACTGGAGGTTTTTAAGAAGAGATTGGCGAGCCACTTGTTTGGAATAGTATAGGGCAGGGGTCTTCAAACTTGGTCCTTTTATGACGTGTGGACCATCTCCCAGAATTCTTCAACCAGACATGCTGGCTGAGGAATTCTGGGAGTTGAAATCCACAAGTTATAAAAGGGCCAAGTTTGAAGACCCCTGGTATAGGGTGTCCTGCTTGAGCAGGGGGGGTTTACCAGAAAACTTTCAAGTTCCTTCCAACTCTGTTATTCTGTTCTTTTAAGAGACAGACTCCTGATTTCTAAACCAGCTATAAATCACCACTATACCAAACTGGAGTATTTATAAAATAAATATAATAATTATGTATACAATAAATGCAATATTATAAAATCACAAAAATCACACAAAATGGATTGACATTGCAGTCTTATTAAAATCCATGGATTTTCCTTTGACAAGATAGAATTGGGGTTTCAGTCTGAAAAATAGACTCGAATTCTACAATTTATTAACATGCATTCATAAATACTTGGATGTGAATGAGTATGCAATGTGCTAGCAGCAAAGGGCGCTTTCTTCTGTGTGTTTGTGACTCAGTGAGCGTCTCCTTCTTTGATTTTCCTCTATTTAGGTTACTTTGGCAAGATGTGTATGTACAATGCTAGCCAGAATTTGGATGGACCTAGTATTTCATTACTTTTTATGAAAGGAGGACATTGAAGAGTCTGTCTTGGTGGGTAAATTGCCTTGCAAGCGATCCAATTTCTAGTCAATGAAAGGGTTCTGTTGATACCAGTCCCTGTTAATGTTTGCACCCAAAAGATGCCACTTATGCATTCATGCTGTAGAAAAGGTTCAGATTTATTCCACAGGCTGAATTGATAGAGTACAAATGTGTTTTACATGGTGGAGCCATTTAAAACCATTATTTCTTAAATAGATGTGAGGAGGAGGAAGAGGAAAGGATACTGTAATTTCAATCATTGATCTGTCAATTAAGTCAGTTTTCTTACCAAAAATAATTTGCAGAATAATGCAGATTATATACACTATGTATTAATCCAGAGTGCCATGTGTATTAATGTGGGGAAAAAATGTAGCAGGCTAGGTTCCTGAGCTTTTTTGACATTTCCCAGGGAATAAATTCTGCTATGTCTGAATGTCACAAGGTTTTGGAAAAAAATCAGGGTTGCTGATTTTTGCAATCCAAAATGTAAAGGCTTCAAGGGACAGGGGCAGGATCAAAAAGGTTGGTGGCTGCAGGTGTATGATGGAAATCCAACTCTTTTGTTCAGGTAATCCTTGACTTATGACCACAACTGAGCCCAAAATTTATGTTGCTAAATGAGACAGTTGTTAAGTGAATTTTGCCCTATTTTGCAACATTTCTTGCCACAATTTTAAGTGAATCACTGCAGTTGTTAAGTTAGTAGTATGGTTGTTAAATTAATCTGCCCCCCATTGACTTTGCTTGTCAGAAGGTAGCAAAAAGTGATCACATGATCCTGGGACACTGCAGCTGTCATAAATATGAACCAGTTGCCACACGTCCAAATTTTGATCACATGAATATAGGTATGCTGCAACAGTCGTAAGTATGAAAACGATCATAAGTCACTTTTTTCAGTGATGTTGTAACTTTGAATGGCCACTAAATGTTGTAAGTTAAGGACTACTTGTATATGCATAAGTGCTTTGTCTTTATTAAATAATCTGTTCTGTAAGGCAATTCTTTGAAACATTAGAAGTCTTTTGGATTGTTTTAAACTCATCAGCACTACTAATTTTGCTATATGATTCGTATTGCTTTTGTTCTTGGGAACTGGAGTTGGCATGGGATAACTTCTTGATTATTTAAGTAGATTAGTAGGTGAATCCTGATTTTGCTGGAATGCATGGTAACATTTTAGGAAAAGAACCTATTGCTTGTAGCAGGACATGAGAAGAAATTTATTCTTTTTCATATTCAGTTTATGAAAGGAAATATATTTATATCTATCTTTTTAAAGTAAGTTATTATTGGAATTAATGAGTGTCATATTATTCTGATGCTAATAGGATTATGAGAACTCATTACATCACAGATCTCAATGGTGCTTTTTTCTTCTCTCCTCCACAGGTCACCTTTCAAGATAGGCCAGTCAGAAAATAGACACCATTAATAATACTAGAACTTTCCTTTATTGATTATGGTCTATAACAGAATATAAAAAAACTACAACAGAAAAGAAAAGAAAAAATGGAAAGTGCAGAAAAAAAAATGATAAGAAGAAAAATAGAAAAGAAAAGAACATAGCAAAGAGAATACATATATATTTATATTCCTTCCTTTTACTTTTAACAATCTTATTATTTAATTCCTTCAAGAAATATCCTAGCATTTGCTTTCTTTTCATTTTTTCTTTGTCATTTTCATAAAATCCTTCATAAACTTTAACTTTTATAAACCAATTATAAGGAGGTTATCCATGTTGCTTTTTTGGATTGCCATGTGTACATCCCTTTAATTATTAAGACATCAGCTGGTTTGATTTGTATATCCATTGTAACATCTTTTTCTATCTCATTCTTTTAACCTGTCATTTTTAAATCCATTTTCAGATCAGTCCCAGTCTTGTCTGGTAAAACTTGTTTTTCCAAAATATGTTTTATAGTTAGTCTATCTATAATGGCAGACATTTTTAAAATTAGCTTCTGAATCACAAATATTTTTCAGTGTTAAAGTATTTTGCTCCATTTTGTGTTAGTAAGTCAAAATTAAATATTCTTCACCTTTAATTATATGCTTTCATTCCTCCGATTTCTCTCTAGTGTCCAACATTCCCATTTTCCGATGGGAAGAATTCTTGTGCTTAATTTCAAAATCTTATTTCAAATCCATCTGGACTCTTAGCCCATTTATAATTTTCCAAAATCAACATTCTAATAACTTTTTTGCTGTTTATTCCATTTTTTTAAAAAAAATGCTCTTAAATTTATCCTTAAAATGTCTTTCATTAAGGATTAAAAGATTACCTGGTGCATGCTGTAAGTGTCAACTGAAAGGTTTTTAATAGTTGAAAAGCAATTAAAAAGCAATTTACAAAAGTGATTTACAAAATGAGGCTCAGCAGAACTTTGCCCACTTGGGTTACATTGTGGTTGTGAGCTTAGTTGGAACCCCTCAACTCCCAGCCACTCAACTCATGAGCTCAACTCATGGTTCCTGCAGTTTATTCACGAGAAGCAACTGTTCAGAGTATATATGGGCAATCTCACAATCTCTTCTTTATCCAGAGAGACAGTGCAAATTAGAAGTCTTGTTTGGCACCATTCTTGCTGCAATGCTGTCTCTGCTCCTTCAGAGATATCTAGTTCACCAGGAATCCTCACTGGAATTTGCCAGAACTATCTTTATATTGAAGATTTTTTTCTAGCTTCTGAGGATATACCAAAGAGATATAAACTCTGAATCTGTTTTCTTATTTCTATGAATATGATGCTTTAGCAAAGAATAATTCAAGTGTTGTATATCAGAAATGGACAGCCTTTGCAAGTCAAGATCTATGCTTAATGGAATTTGGGAGCAAGAACAGGGCTGCACTTCATGAGTTGATAATACAAAATTAACTTAATTTGAAAAATATTTTTCTTGTGAAGTTAAGGTTATTTTTAAAAAATGATATTACATTTTTGTCTGTATTGAACTAAAAACCTATCTTCCCTGGATAAGGTCAGTGGTTAATGTAGTACTAATGGCCCACTGTTAATTTCAGTATTAATTCAGAAGTACATTCTGCAAAATATAGATAATCCTTAGACGTTGCAGTAATTTTCTGGTTTAGCTCATCCAGACACAATTGTGTTTATGATCAATACCTGATTTATTTAAGGTTTTCTGCTTCTGGATGCTTGTATAATTCCTGAACACTATGAATCTGGAGGGATCTAATACATATTTCCCAATTCTCTTTCATTTTTAATGTTTTGATTTCTACTCAAGGAGTATAACATTTTAAAAAAGCAGTATTTTTAGAAAAGATGAGACATTTTATGATTGACTATTAGTGATTTGCGACTTCTATTAGTGATTTGCGACTTCTGGCAATTTAATTTGGTATCTGAACATCTCTAAAAACACTGCCAATAACCCCCTCCCCTTTTTGATGTTTTAGCTGCATTACAATGAACTAAACAACCTGCCTTTCAAAACATTGTTCTCCACTATCTCTGCAGAAATCTTTGTGATCTATCTTCCTGTTGAATTCTTTGCTCAGTTGATACACTGGTCATGAAAAAAGGGTTTTAAAAAAAGCCAACATTAAACTTTCCTGTAATGCAGAAATGTTCCTTTATCTGATTGTTTGAAGGCAATGCATTACTTGTACAAAGAAACACTTTCCTTCTTGGGAGATGTCCAACTTTCCATTATAATGCTGGCCCAGTGCTAGGGAGAGCCTACTTTTGGCACTTTGAAAGTGCCAAAATCCAAAGAACCACTAGGTGGTGGCAGAGTTGGGGTTTTCTGAATCTGTCAGCAGTCACCCAGATTGTTGATGCTTTGATGTATTTATTTATTATGCAATTATTTACAGGCCAATCATTTCCCAAAGGACATTTGTTATGCAGTTTTAAAAAAATACAGTAACTAAAAGGCCACTGAGAATATAACTACAAAGGTTACCTAATGTCATGATTGTCCATATGCTCTGTGAAATAAGAATGATGTTTAGAACTTCCTAAAAACTAGGAAGCATAAAGTTTACATAGGATGGGCTAATCAACATAGGACTGAAAAGGAAATCAACAGCATTTTTAATTGGACTCAGGGACAAAGCAGGAATCAGTGCAGCAATTATACATGGGTGTTAATGTTGCTGAATCGGCTTCCTTCCGTCAGCAGATAATTGCTTTCTTTGGACTAACTGAAGTTTCTGAATCCTCTTCAGTGACAACTCCATCTTAAACAAACAAACAAACAGGAATATGGTAGCAAATTTTTGTTGATTAACAAATTTTATTAAAAGGCGTATGCTTTTTTGAACTGCAGTCCACTTCATCAAATGCATAGAGTGGGCTGTGTCGTATTCTCTTGCTTATATTTATTTTCTGTTCTGATCAGGTAAGTATACTTCCAGACCAAAGGGGAAAGAATGTTGTTGAAATATTGGAGTACTCAAGCAGAAAACAATCAAGGAACTACCAAGAAGAAAATTACATCCCCACTCACATTGACAGGGCGAGATACTGTAGATACAGGAACCCAACCCCACACCCAGCAGCACTGATGATGTTACCTAGTCAGGTAATGAAATGCCTGCAAGAAAACAATCAGGCGCAGAGCCCATCAAGGACTCCTCTCATATTGTCTTCTACTGGAGTACTTTCACCAGGCAATACACAATAGAGGCAATAATAGTGATTTTAACTCTTTATATTCTCATGTGCCGTAAACAATCAATTTATTTGTTTGTGGAAAGGTCCATAATTTTAAATCAACTGATATTGAATATGATGAGCAAGTAAATATTCTGCGATACAGTATACATTCTGCCTGGAGCAGGGAAGGGTTAGTAGTGAGTAACAGCATCTTACAGCAATTATTTTTGAGTTCTACCTCTAAAAACTAATGCCAGGAATGGAAATTATATAGAGTGGTTAATCTGCCCTTTGCACATTTATGCTCTTCAAATTGCTTCTTTACCCACTGGGAACCTGGAGTGCACATCTGCTATATGGCATTTTGGTTTGCAGTGCTGGAGGCGTGGAAGATCATTTTGCAATGCAAGATTATAGGGAGACATGAGACATCAACTTGCAGTATATTTTTCATTAGGTACGGTTGACTCTAGGGGCAGAAAGTATGTGCGTATATATACTACATTGTGTGTGTTGGGGATATTGCATAAGTGTAAAGGTTTGAGGTACACACATTCAAAAGAAAAACCAATAGACTATATACAGGAGGTCCTCAGCTTATGACCACAATTGAGCCCAAAATTGATGTTGCTAAGTGAGAAATTTATTAAATGAGTTTTGCCCCATTTTACAACTTTTCTTGCCACATTTGTTAAGTGAATCACTACAGTTGTTAAATTCCCATGGTTATTAAGTGAATCTGGCTTCCCCATTGATTTTGCTTGTCAGAAGGTTGCAAAAGGTGATCACATGACCCTGGGACACTCCAACTGTCATAAATGTGAGTCAGCTATCAAGCATCTGAATGTAGATCACGTGACCATGGGGATGCTGCAATGGTCATAAGTGTGAAAAATGGCCATAAATCACTTTTTTCCGTGCTGTTGTAGCTTCGAGCAGTCACTAAGTGAAGTGTTGTAAGTCAAAGACTATCTGTAGTTAGGAAGAGGTGACAGAATAGGCCTACTGGAGAGATATACTTTATTTGACAGGAAACCAATGGCTTAAATCTGATTTCAATTTTCTTGAACAGCTTTCTTGATTGAGTTTTATTAAAATATCAATAAGCATCTATGCTAGAATTTTCATTACTGACTACCTGTTGAGCTATATCAAAGGGAGGACTTTTAAAATCAAAGTTAGATCTTTTTCCAGGAATATGATAGATCAGGTTTAATTCCTGCCTATTTTTTCTGATTTCTCTATTACCAGATTTATTTGTTTCTTTATTTATTTAAATCAAAACTGAGGCTGCCTAACTTCATAAACACTCTGGGCGGCCTACAAACAAAAAAGGAAAGATATATAAAAAGAAAAATACAGCTGATCAGAAGGCTGCACATTACCAATGAAAAACCAAAAATCATAGGGACTTTCCAACTATCCTGCTCCAAGGTCTGGGAGACCAATCTTTTAATGATCTTCTAAACATCGTTAAGATAGGAGTTGTACAAACCTTTGGGGGATATATACAAATCTTTATTATTTATTCAACAAATTTATATAGATAGCCATCCTGAGAACTTTGGGCAGTGAGGAGAATAAAGACATCAAATCCAACTATATAAATCTATTAATAAGAAATTGGCTCTGATATAGTAACAGCATGCTGGATGATGTTGCTTGGCAGCTTGTTAGGTATTTCCATGTTTTCAGGAAGCCGAGTAGATCTGGAACAAGCTGGAAGAATTTCACACTACCATTTTATTTTCCCCAATGCTTTATCGTATCTTTTAATTCTGTAAGAGAAGACTGGAGATGAAAGATGACAGGTAATTGGAGGGAGGACTTGCTGCTGTTAAATTGTTATCTTTTTTCTGCTTCATCTTCACTTCACTTCACTTATGGTATTTTAAACATTCTGTGGCATTTCTGAAGATTTTACCAGCTTGAAAGGATTCTTCTTTATAATGTAATAAATAGAATTTGAAGGCTGAATTTGAAGTCCTAGGTGCTTTGCAGTGTCTGCATAACATTGGAACTTAAGATACAAGCATCAGATGAATGTTAGATTAACAGATGTCAAAAAATGCCATTTTTAAAAAACACGGATGGTATTATAACAATATAACATCAAGGATATGAGAAGTTCAAGATCTGGGGTCCCAAGATGCTTGCAGACATCTCCCTTTGTCAGCACCAATTTCCATACCTCATTTAAATTTTTACATTTAAAATGCTTTTAATTAAAAGCAGCATGTTAACATTATCTTTTCCAAGAACTGCTTCTAAGCCCCAAATGGCACCTATAGGCTTTCAGAGAAATTAAAAATAGACAGCTGCAGCATAGTGCTTTGCTTAGAAACGTGTCTTCCTTCCATAAAAGATCGAAGTTGAACTTTGAAGCAGTCAACTAGGAAATATATTTATATTTTTGAACTTTGGTGTTGGAGAAGATGCCTGAAATTATCCTGATCAGCCAAAAAACAAACAAACCCCCAAACAAATGGATCATCAAACAAATCAATCAAGTTCTGACTTGAGCCCAAATGAGCAGGCTCAAATTAACCTAGTTCAGACTCATTATGTGAAGATCTAGCTCTATGAGAAGACTTTAGCAATGGTAATAGCAATAGCAATAGCACTTAGACTTATATACCATTCCATAGTGCTTTACAGTACTCTCTAAGCAGTTTACAACATCAACATATTTTCCCCAACAATCTGGCTCCTCATTTTAGTGACCTTGGAAGGATGGAAGGCTGAGTCAACTTCGAGCCTGTCAGGATCAAGCTCCAGACTGTGGGCAGAGTTAGTTTGCAATACTGCATTCCAATCACTGTGCCAGCAGAGCTCCTCTAAGGTTGGGAAAAGTAGAAAGAAAGAGAACAGGATAACCAGCAGCAAGGTGAATGGACCCCATTATAATGATGATAATTTGAAGACCAGGTCATGAAGAAAATCTATCTATGTAATTGCTAAGAGTTGGCACATTATCAATCAAGCCAGGAGAAAGATCTGGCAAGAGGTTGAGATAGGCAGCATTCTGATATATGGGAGCTTTCTAATTACAGTATATATGCCCCGTATAGCAGCTATTTTCATGTTGCTCTAGTTACTTTACTATTATTTATTTTCCTATGGATGTTCCATATTGGATTAGCCATGTGTATGACTAGTAAGGGATCTTTGATTATGGTAGCATGATAGATAGATAGATAGATAGATAGATAGATAGATGGATGGATGGATGGATGGATGGATGGATGGATGGATGGATGGATAGATGGATGGATGTTGCAAATGAGCAAGCTTTTCCAACATGAGTTCCTCCAATATGTCTTCAACATTTCACAAGGGCCCACCAACTCCTAAAAGTTGGGACTTTTGCACTAAATGTTTAAGATATTCTGTAATTTTATGTTCCAGAATGTTATGTTGAATTGCCAAGTAAGTTCCACAGCCTATATTATACAAAGTGAATCGTATTATTATTATTATTATTATTATTATTATTATTATTATTATTATTATTATTATTATTATTATTATTATTATTATTATTATTATTAGCTTTGTAATAGAAATGATTCCAAATGAATAATCAAGAAATTATACTCTTATGATGATGTATGTACCGGTATGTCCACAAACTCTATATCAGAGATGTCCAACCTTGGCAACTTTAAGACTTGTGGGCTTTAATTCCCAGAATTCCCCAGTCGACATGGGAGTTAGGAGAACACAAATCTTAGAGTTGCTAAGGTTGGACACCTCTGTTCTACAGCCAAGAATTAATATGGAGTAATATGGACTAACTGTATTAGATTGGGGAGAAGCTAATACTCCACATATGTAATGTAGCTGGCCTGTGTTCATAAAAGCTGGAAAATACTGTGATCTGTCTGTTCAACCATACATTTGCTGATCAGGGCAAGACATAAGACAGAGACAGCATGTAGAATTTTAGTAAATACTTAATAAAAGAATACTTCCCACCCTGTGACTTATGGTTTATCATCAGACAAGTAGAGTGAGTCAATTTAAGTCTTTAACCTATGTCTAGACTAAGTTTTCTGTTTATGTTTTTTTTTACAGTGAAAGACCAACTTACAAAAATTGGAAATACAGTACACCATTAATACATATGTGGCAATACATACATATATAAAAGGAAGAAACACTCTAAAGTAACAATTCATTGAAGGCACCAAATGGTTTCTATTAACTTAAGTCTATAAATAAAAAGTTGCCACTGCCTTTGAAACACTGGATATTGATTGTTTAGTAAGAATATTTCAATCTTCTCATCATGAATAGAATTCATTAGATTCAAGAGTAACTGTATTAGCTCTGATTGCCAAGGAACATATAGAGGGTACTTTAAAAGAATGTGTAAAATAGATGCAGCCATTAGGTTTGAGCAAATACATACTCAATCTTCATATGGAAGGTTGGCAAATTCACCAGCTGTTATCTAGTAAGAAGATCACTTATATTATACAGGGTAGGGAGAAGACCTTTCTTTTTGTACATGAAACATTTGAACCCCTTTCCCTGTAAAGCTTGCTAACTCATAGAAAATCTCAGTCAGTGTCTGGAGGTGAAATTGGTGAAGGCAGAACCGCAAATGTGTGGACTTTCTAAAACTTTGGAGCTCTTTTTATCTTGTGTCCTCATCTTGTTTTCCCTATCTATTGCATCAGGACACACTGTTTAAAAGCCTTATTACATTAAAAGGCCGCCTTCCCCTGATACTGAAATACCACAGGCGGGGAGAAATGAGAAGTGCACACAGCCTGTTCTCTGTGTTTGTTTGCAATAGTAAAGGCTGAGCTTTTTTTCTGGTGATTGGTCATGGTAGTGATGATGGTGGGAAAATTTCAAATTAATTTCTGAACTCATCACAAACTGATGAGAAGAGGAAGTACAAAGTCTCCTCTGTACAAAGGCCATTGTTGCATTATTCTGTGGGAAGGATCCAGAGAAATAAATGTTGTGGGGAATATTAAAAAGGCAAAATATATTTCCCCAAAGGAATAATGGAGAAGATCTGAAAAAAAAGACAGAAACCAGCCACAGTCCCACTCCCCCAAGCAGAAACTAGGCAGATGCCAGCTTTTAGAAATGCAGATGTAATAATCCATTCAGGAAGGTTGGAGCCAGGAAGCTATTAGGAAGACAAAGACACCTAAAATCTACATACCCCCACCCAAATTCTAAGGACAGGAGACATAATAGGATTAACCCACCAATACCAAAAGGGCTCACTCATACTCAGGTCAAAGTACATGACACAGGAAATACAAAGCCTCAAACAGGAAGAGGAAACAAGCCCCAGAAGGTATAAAAACCAACCACTCCCTGCTACATGTGGTCAGTTTTCCCAGAGCCATCTTTCTATCTGGCTCTCCTCTTCAATAAACTACAACCTTCTTTCTAAAGCAGTCTCCATTTTGTTTATTCCCGGCTTGGACTGGACCCCGATGAAGATTTTTCTTTCAACAATTCTTTAATACTATCAATAGCTAAAGCTACATTGCAGAATATATCCATAAGTACAGAAAAACTGTTGTTACTGCTACTATTTACTGAACTGCTGTTATTATCTGGAGCAGCTTTAGTAGTGCCTCCTGTATAGCATAACACAGAGGTCCCCAACCTTTTGGGCACCAGGGACCGGTTCTGTGGAGAGAGATTTTTCCGTGGACTGGAGAGTGCATGGTTTTGTGTGCTGCCTGAATCCCGCAGATGCGGCTTTGCTTGTTTGTGCGGACTGGTTGCTGGCATGCCGCGGCCTGGTACTGGTCCATGGACCGGGGGTTGGGGACCCCTGGCATAACGAACACAATATAGCTTCCTTTTTAACTGGAAAAAAAAGCTGTACTAATTCTTGCTAACATTGGGCTTTTAAAATCATATATAAAAGTCTCCTTTAACTTTTCTTCCTTTGTCTTGCTTTCTATGGATGCTTTCTATAGCTTTTATCAGCTATGTTCTTATTTTTTTTTCTTTCATGAAAAAGCAAGTTCTGAAAATTTTAGGAACATAGCAAGCCAATCAGTAAAAGTTTAGCTATTAGGACTTCCCCTGACAGATTAAACAATTTTTCATTGGGATGCTAATTAATATTTTGGGAACATTGGGTCGATACCCATTTTAATTATAAATGTATGAAACATTGAAGGGCCATTTATGCATTGCCACCATATTGTATGCAATCATAAAGCCAGGAGTGACATTAACTATTTTACTTATATGGCTTTAATCATTGTTGGTATCTGCAAAGGTTTATAAGTGGGTATTTGACAGAGCTGGCCTTGATCCTGGATGTTTTCAGCATCCAGTGCATGGGCAGAATATCATTAATTGATTAATATTAAATGTTTTTCCAAACAGAAAGGAAAGAGGTCCAAGTAGGGATTCTTTGTCAATATATGGCCTGCAGCTTTCCAATTATGTCTAAACTCTTAAATCAGAATGGAAGATTGAAGATGAATAAGACAAGATCAATCATAAATGCTGAGCACTTCCACACAATTTGTTAATCCTGGAAAGAGTGAGAGGAACAATTCTTAATAGCAAAACAAACAAAAAAGAAAACAAAAGAGGGAATTGGCAAGTAAAGAGAGAACAGTTAAAGTAGTTCTAAGACTCTGCAATAATTAAATTCTAGGCACAGACTGTTACCTCTTTCTGAATTAAATGATGCTTTCCCTTTAAAATGCTCCTCTCCCAACTCCATCATGCACTGAGTTTTGAGTTCAGATAATGCAGAAGCTGGTTTAAAGCTGCCATAGTGTGCTTTAACTAAGATTTGTTTAATGGAGCATAAAGGTATGATTCACATGTAATAATATGGCATAAATCATGGTTTATATAAAACAAGTAGTTGGGAAAGCCCAAACTAGAAAAACCATGGGTCTTAATGCAGCCAAATATCTAATATATCCTGTAGACCAGGGGTCCCCAACCTTCGGTCCATGGATCAGTACCGGGCCGCGGCATGCCAGCAACCGGTCCGCAGAAACAAACAAAGCCCCATCCACAGGATGCAGGCAGCACACAAAACCACGCTCCCTCCGGTCTGCGGAAAAACCTTTCTCCACAGAACCAGTCCCTGGTGCCCAAAAGGTTGGGGACCTCTGCTGTAGACAATTATACTATCTATGTCAATCTTCTACAACTGAGTGCCCTCCAGATACGCTGTACATAATTGCCATTTGACCCCTTCTGTATCAGCTAGTATTTGGAGGGCACCAAGTTAAGAAAGTCTGGTTTGGGGTATGAACAGTTTTACCTTCTCATACAGTTTTAAAGGCTGAAACAGAATTTAATTCATTTGAAACCTTTCTCTCCCCCAATAAATTTGGACAATCGAAAGAGACTATATTTCAGATTTTGAAATTCTTGTGGCAAGATTGGACAAGCTACAACATCGCCCTGCAAAGCTATATTAAGATTTATTGCAATGTCCTACTGGCAAGGTCTGTCTTGTTCCATCATATTTAAGAAATGAAAGCTTGCA
The DNA here is from genome assembly GCF_001527695.2 of Protobothrops mucrosquamatus. NCBI lineage: Eukaryota > Metazoa > Chordata > Lepidosauria > Squamata > Viperidae > Protobothrops > Protobothrops mucrosquamatus. The sequence goes on along the minus strand of NW_015386650.1, from coordinate 456,927 downwards.
GGAATTTCAAACAGTCACAAGATTGTTTCAAGTAGGCCAGAAAGCAGGCTTTAGATTTTGGGTTGGGCACCTTTAATACCAAATGGTAACATTTCATTTTTGGTGGGTTCCAGTGTACTAAGTGTGTCATCTTGCTTTTTCTCAACTGTTAGCTGGAAAAAAAACCTTCATGCTGTCTGGAGACATAAATATCTCTAGCTGTTCTCACAACAGGCGAAGGTCACCTTTTTTTCCTCAGGCATTTCAAAATAACCTTGTATTTCTTTGCTGCTTTTCATTCTTCAATTTGTAAAGATTTTGTGGTTCTTTCAGTTTTGATATTAATTTGGAGTTGCCATTTTCAGGTGCTTTATCCGTGTCATTTTGAAAGTGGCTAACTAGTAAGCAACTTAATTTGCATATGTTTCCATTATAGGCAGATACAGAAGTTTGCCTACAATTTTTTTTAAAAAATTGTTTTTTAGAAAGTCTTTTGAAGAAGAAATGAATTTAGAACAAATTCTCAATCTATAAAATCCCTGACCTTGTGCACTTCCATTGAATCTTTAGGTCAGGGGAGATAGCATGAAGGAAATTTTCCCATGAAGTTTTGCCAGATGCATTTATTAGCATAAGAGGAATCATATCCTTGAGAAATTACTGGATTTCTTTTTCCCAGAAAACATCAGAGAAATCACCTAATGATTAGGTTGAGAATTTCAAAACCCCATTTGTGCCGAGCAAAAGTGGTAACTGTTGGATTGTAAAGAAGTAGAATAGAATAGAGCTGGAAGGGACCTTTGAGGTCTTCTAGTCCAGCCCCCTGCTCAAGCAGGAGGACCTATACCAGGGGTAGGCAACCTTGGCTCTTTTATGACTCGTGGACTTCAATTCCCAAAATTCCTGAGCCAGCAAGGTTGCCTACCCATGACCTATACCATCTCAGACAAGTGACTGTCTAGCCTCTTCTTAAAAATCTCCACTGTTTAATTGTCTTCATTGTCAGGAAGTTTCTCCTAAATTCCAGGTTGCTTCTCTCTTTGATCAGTTCCAACCATTGCTTCTTGTCCTGCCCTCTGGTGCTTTGGTGAATAACATGACCCCCTCTTCTTGGTGGCAGCCCCTCAAATACTGGAATACTGCTATCATGTCAGCCCTATTTCTTCTTTTCTTTAGACTAGCAAGTCCTGCAGCCGTTCTTCGTATGTTTTAGTCTCCAGGCCTTTAATCATCTTAGTTGCTCTTATCTGAATTTTTTCAAAACTCTCAACATCTTTTTTGTGATATGGTGACCAAAATTGGCTGCAGTATTCCAGGTGTGGTCTTACTAGGGTTTTATAAAGCAGTTCTAATACTTCAAGTGATCTTGATTCTATGCCTCTGTTTATACAACCCAGGATTGTATTAGTTTTTTTTGGTTGCTGCTGCACACTGCTGGCTCATAGTCAAGTGATCGTCCACTAGGACTCCAAGGTCCCTCTCACAGTTACTGTTTTTAAGCCAGGTCTTGCCCAATCTGTACTTGTACCTTTGATTTTTCCTGCCTAAATGTAAAATTTTTATTTTCTCCATTTACATGGCTTCTCTCTTGCAGTGAAAATCAAACTATCATGCAGTAAGTGCTAATGCTGTCTTGCCACAGGATAAGAATGGATTTAGTGTTTCTCCTAACTAATTGTCTTAGGAAGCTTTGTTTACAAGGCATAATCAAAAGGTGAGATACACAATATACTCAGTCCTTGTTTAGCAACTACATTTTGTTCCAACAACTTGGTCATTAAGCAAAATGGTCCATAAGTGAACCTCTGGCAAAGAGAAATAGAGACACTGCGAACAACACCAATTTCTGTTGTCTCATTCGGTTTTCTCATACAGCTATGTATTACTCTTACTTCATTAATTAATTACTCATTTATATGGCTGCCCAGTTCACACACAGTGACAACATTAAAATTCCATAGTATAAAAACTTATACCCACCCTACCCCACCCTATGGTGGCAACAGGCACAATTACATAATCACTTGATTGGCTCCAGGTCAACCAGCCTGCAGGCAGAACCATGTCTTGAGGGGCTTTTAGAAAACCATCAAGGTGAGAGCCAATCTTAGATTGTCATCATGCACACAAAATTTAGTCATAAATATGCATATTGGTCAGAAAAAATATTTTTTATTACTGTTATCTTTGCTAATGATTGCTAACCAAGGTGGTCGTTAAATGAAGAATGGCTGTAGGCATAGGTGGAATCAAAGTGGTATAAGACAATGTCATAGTTGAACAGGTGCAATTGAAACTGGTTTTTTTTCTCCTTGAGGTCAGTGGTGGGATTCAGCCGGTTCACACCAGTTCGGCAAAACCGATAGCTATTTTTTTTTTTGCCCAGGCCCAGAATGGACTTCCGGAAGCGGCATCTACACAGAGAACCGGTTGTTCACATATTTGAATCCCACCATTGCTTGAGGTTGATATACTCCAAGAATGTTGCTGCTAGTCAGTGAGATTTTAAGGAAAGGCGATCATTACAGTGTTCATCCTGTAGCCGTGAAACCTAAATGAAATTCTGTTTATTTGATTTGTTTAGTTTAAGACAGGTCTTTAAACCATTTTCCTTTATTCGGGAACACTCCAGATGTTGTGGGATTACAACACTAAGGATGCCTGGCCTGTGAAGGATTTCTGGAAATTGTAATCTCATTTGTTGTCAAAATGAATAGTTTGGGGTATTATGTAAGTGCTGTGCGTGAATAACTTAAGAGTGAATGAATTGAACATTGAAAGAAGTGAACGTGCGTATGCGGATTATAATACAGAGCAAAATTAGAGTGCATACAAACAAGAATTCAAAGCCTGGGCTATTGTTTGTGCTGTTAAGTATATCATCAACCCTGATTTAGAACTGCTTGGCTTTGGCTTTCATCTTGATCTGTTCAATACCGCATCTCTGGATACAATGATTCCCAGAAACAGAGCAACAAAGTTCTGAGCCAGCATTTCAGCTTCGTTATTATTTGAGTATAATAGATAACTGTATTCAGTTGTCTTGTATAAAAATGTTTTCACTGTATTTCAGAAATATATTCTTAAAATAACACTCAACAGATTATTTTTCCTTCAAAGGACTGCTCTTTCTATATAGCTACCTAACAAATAATTGTCTAAGACTAAATTAAAAATATTCAAAAGTTTGCTTTGGATGGCACATTTGATCTAACAGTATTTCTTGTGAAAAAAACCCTAGGTCAAAAGCAAAGGTTTTCTAAATACAAGTGTACATCACTCATGAGAGATGTCATTGATCTAATGCCAAACGAAAATTAAATATATATTTTCAGTACAATGCTTTATTTGGTTTTTAGTGCTAAATTTTGAACACTTCTATAAGTATAAAGCTTGTTTTGGATTCAAACCATTTTTTCCCCATTTAATGCAAGTTTCCTTCTTCAGCTGATGAAACAATTGGTTTTAGGCACTGAACAATGCTATAATATTGTCCACTTGGTTTAATTTTAACATATTGTATGTTAAGCTTAAAATATGTATGTATATTGTATGTTGAAGTAAATCATAACTTAGTGTGATGTGTGACAAAGTCAGCCTGTGGTCATAGTTCAAAGTTTGATGCTGAATCTTAAGAAAACTCAAATCAGGCTGAAAAGGGAAGCATTCTTTCTCAGGACTCAGGGAAGGGATTTTAGTCCAAGTTCTAGCTGAAATGATATTAATATTTCTGCTTAAATCCAAATTAAGACCATCCCAAATGCCATGTAAGTAGGAAATTGAAATCTAAGGTACATACCTTAGGTGCCATGCCTCATAGGATGTAATGATATAAAGTATGAGACAAATAATGCAGAAAAACCAAAAGTTATATAGGTACTATACCCCCCACATCTGAGTATTATTATTATTTTTACTCATTGGGTAAAATAAATGTCTCATTTCATGCAAGGTAAATAATAAGTAACCAGAATCTGAGATATTTAGCCCAGGTTCCCACATTATATCAAGTATAGTTTGTTTAAACATGTTTTACGCATTGAATACAATTGACTGGGTTCACATATTATTATAAACCATATATTAAACCTTGATTTGTAAATCACAGTGTTTGGGTTCATACCAAAGTATACACAGGTCTAGCTTTGTTGTATGTCTGAAGCTTGCTTTATAGTATACTTATAGTACCAAACAATATGCATCTATTCAAAAGGATATACTGAATTCAATAGCTGTAAACATATAAGACCATAAATTAGCCAGCTTCTTCCTTCCTCCCTTTGCAACATTTATATGCTACCCCAGTCAATTTGATTCTGAGATTCATTAATATGACTTGCAAAAAGAGCGAACTAAAAAATAGAACATAACAATTAATAATAAATTAATGCCAGAAGCCTTTAGGGTTTACCCATTTATCAAACTATTAAACAAACTAAGTTAAATTCACAAACATGGTTTTATTTATTAGATTTACATCCTATTTGTAATTCTGGAGTCAATGTGATGTGCAAAATTTTGACTTTCTCTCTTTCCCCCCACAAACAACAATCCCCTGAAGCAGGCTAGATTGAAAGTGAATGATCAGTCCAAAGTCATCCAGGGCATTTTAATGGCTGACTTGAACCTGGATTTCTCTGCCCCTAGTCCAACACCTTAACCATTGCACCACATTGACTATGGAAAAAGTGTGCTGAGCAAATACTGCCCGTAAATTCAACGGTGGAATATCTGCTTCTTAAAGAATTCCAGAACAACTAATTCAGGAATTGGCTAAGATCAAAGATTAGAAGAAAGAGTTCAGTACCTTAAAGCTAATTCAGAAACTCAAGTTATATTTTCTCAGTCTTCTATTAAGATTTGCAATCGTTTTTCATTTTCCACAAACTTTCACAGGCTGTCTATCTTCTTTAAAAAATTAGATTAATCAAATCAATTATCTTTATCACTTTGATCAGCCTTAGTCTGCCTATACTGTGGTTTCTCTTCAGATTGTATAAATTGTTCACCTTTTACTGTTAGATTAAAAAAGTTGTCCTTCCTATCCTTAAGCTGAGAAAGAAGAAAAAATCTGTGCATTATTATATTTTCTGCCGTTTTTGTGCAAGTTATATTAAGGAATTTCATATTGTCTGATTACAGAGAGGTGGTGTGAATTTGTAAAGAATGGTAGACTTGCTTTGTTTTTACAAGAAATTCAGTTTTACCAAGGGATGTTTCTTTGTGTTACTTGTTGTTTTTTAAGTAGAACAAAAATTATCAATCAAATTGCTTCTTCAACATCCCAAGAATTCTTTTCTCATGTTCCTTCATTCTTCCAGCCTTGAGGTTTCATTCATAAAAAAAATGCATTGCTTCAAAATGGGCTCTCCTTCGCCCAGTCATATTTCTCTGAATTTCTTCTGGGATTTTTCTAGTAATTGTCTTTGTAACAGCTGCTCAGGTCTTTGTGTTGAGTATTGAGAGCACAATTCTTTCTGTGAATTATTAGTATTGCATTCTTCCCATTTCTACCAGGAGTAAGAAATTCCAGAGATATATAATACTTACCTACTTTGAGTTCTTGTCATGAAGAGATGCATTTATTAGCAGATAGTGTATTCAGATTAAGCAGAGGAACAGAAGCATGGATTAAACACACCATCAAAATACCAAAGCCCCAAATCTGCCATGTGAGATTGGTAGACAGCTGTTTTCAGAAGATGCTCTCCAACCTAAACTTTGTTCCTTAGCCAACATTTAAATCAGTGTTCACCAGATGAGATGCAACTGAGAATGTTTGCTTCATGGAAGCCAGATTTTAAGTGTGGAAGCCAAATCAATTTGAGCAAGGGAGGCATGGTGCTTAGTAATGACTATGGTATTTGAGGATCTGAATAATTGTAATGCTCACAATTCTAGAACTGCTTAGTGCGCAGATACCCAGTGTGATTAAACCAGTTGTATAAAATTATACAAAATATACTAGCACAAATGATTACTATTCTCTGTCAATTAAGCCCCTATATCCTGCTCAGGAAGCCCTGGTTCAAAATTCCAGTTTAAGGATGTAAATCAGATCAATATGATTCATGTTGGGATGTTAATCCAAATTCTCCACCTTCAATATTAGATCTTGTAAACCTATGATACTAGTGGACAACGACCAGCCTTTCCCAGCTTGAATTAAAACTCCAAGAAAATACCAGGTTCAGAGAACATAGATATTCCTTACCACAAATTAAATCCATCAGAAAAATATTCAAATTGATGGATTAATACTCAGCTTGTAATTAATACTCAGCTTGTAATGTAATATTTCTACTGCAGGAAAAGCCAAGCATTTCAGAAACTAGAAATTATAATTTTAGGGTCAACATTCTGGGAATCCTCCATGTTCAAACTACATGGGTAACTTAAAAGTCAGTTTATGTGGTAACTCTGATATAGAAAGTGACCACAAAGTGATGCTTTCTGTTGTCCATTTACAACCACCGTTGCCCTTTAGTTCTTACTTCCTGGTACCTAATTATGTGGGGAATGTTATTTCAGTATTTAACATGAGGAAATGCTATAAAATTAGGCCTGCTTTCAAAGTATGGACATTGCTTTTATATTTTTAAAGTTTTATGTTGCTTTATGGTGCCACATAAATAAGAAGAGCAAGACTTCCATCCGAAGATAATGAGTCTGTATTCTTCAGTAATGAATTGGGTAATTGTCACTGTGGGAAAAGAAAAATGTTTCATGTCTACTTATAATGCTTCATAAATTTTCTCTTAAGTGAAAAATTAATTGCCCCTGTCTGATTGAATATAGATACTATAACTGAAATATGCCATTATGTCCTTATAGGAGTGCATCCTTGGAAGTGCACAGTTTTTAATTTTTTCTCCCCGATTCATGATATTTAACTGCAGAGAGTAAACAACACATTCAGGTACAGAATTTTACAGAAAGCAAATAAACCACTGTTTCATTAATTTCCATAAAAACACAGTGTTTTCACCAAAAAGTAAAAAAGGAGGGCTAGAGAGAAAATAAAGGTTATGCTATATAATAAGAGGCCCTGTTCTTGTAAACAGTAGATGTAAGAGACAAAGCTGCTTCAGTGAAGGAGGAGATGCTAGGTTTTCTTATTCATGTTTTGAAGTTGGTTTTTTTTCAAACAACTCATATTTAAGCTGATCCACATTTTAGGAAGATGAGTAAATGCTTCATCAATTATGAAACAAGTCAATATATTGAATTTAAGAAGAGGCAAGTGTGATCATTTATCAGTCATTTCCTGGACTCAGTTAAATATACAGATGTGAAATATGTTCAAATGGCAAAAGATGTGACCATAGATGACAGATTTGGGGCTTAGATATTTTGCTGCTTGAAGTGGAACAACCATTGGTGTTTATCCCTGTCTCCAGATTAGCTTCTTAAAATCTAAAGTACTAAAGACAATTGAGTTATATTGGAATATGATTAGAAAAGCCCACAAATTGAAAGAGACGACCAGGTTGAGCACGAGGGAGGGGTCAAAGGCATCATCAGTCATGAATCTCTTCACACTCACAGGAGATATAAGTCCAGCCCACTTTGAATTCCTTTTGCTCTTATCTCCTGCTGATTTCCCTTGATCATTAGTAGTTCAGATTCTCATAGAGAGCTCAAGCTTACAATAAATCTTTATACCCAATTGAACTGTGTGGATCTTCTGGTTTTCCTGGTGCTTGACACAAATACTCTTCATAGTTCTGACAATAAAAATGCAATAATAGTCAATCTAATGACTGAACTTTAATCACCTCTCCATTCTGTTTTTGGATGGAGATGTTTCCTTCTGCCTGGCTATAGGGCTGACCCTCTATTGAAGTTGCTTAGTGAAGTTCCCATGATGGAATTTGGTATGATGTTGGTGCCATCTGAAACTAGGCTGAGGGAAGTGGAATAAAGAATATTTTCAAGGAAAGCAAAGTTTTTGGATTGATTTTTGCAGTAAGAGTAGCAGACATCTTTGTTAACTAACTGTCTATTCTGTCATGCTTCTAGCAATTGCCATCTAATTATAATATAGTGAAATATAAATTTGATATGTGTTGGCATTACTTCATATTCGTGAAGTAGCCAATTCTTAAAAGCATAACATGGCAGGTTAAGTCATTGATTGTGGTATAAAAACCAACATATGGTAAATGTTTCGGCTCACAATTTAGCTAATAGGGAATGCTCTTTACCATATCAAATGTGTTAAAAAACAAAATGCTTAGACATGGTAATAAATGATAAAAGCATCATTTGTGAATCATCTACCACTGAGTCACATCTATATAGTTTGAAGAATATGATGAAGACTTAACTCATTTTATGTCAGCAATAGTTTCCCTAAACCTTAATATTAAGGGCCTTTTTTCTTTATTAGGCTATTGCTGAAATTCAGAAAAATTGGGGAATAAAATAGGAATTCGTTGTTTGCTATAGGAATTTTGTGCAAGGTCCAGTTTTAATAATAAAAATGAAATCCTGGGTTGATGATTAACCCAGGTACATCTTGTTTTGCAACTTGATAAAGTTATGAATTTGCATTTAGCTATAGTTGGATGAACTTTAGTCTCCCATTAAAAAAAAAATCCTGCATCTTACAGAATGTCCAGCTCTTATTTGACAACTATAAAGCAAAATATTCATAGCGTTTTAATTTTGGGGAAAAGTAGAAGATGTGTGGAGTCTTTGTATATGTGATAAATGCTAACAATAATAAGAAAAAAAAGCTTCTAATTAGATATTCAAACTAGACTTGTGTAAGTGCTAGAGTAATTTGTTGCTAGAAAGAGACAATACCTTAGACTAAACATCCTGACCTTAGTGCTCTTCAGATTTGTGGGACCTAAAACCCTTAGAATTTGTAGCCATTATCACTAGTGGGAGTTGTAGTCTCAACAGAATCAGTAGTTAAATGCCAACAAGAGCTTCTTGTTCATAGCGAACAATGTGAAATTGAGATGATGGAAAATAAAGTACCTACTAAGAATATTTCAGATATGTTGTATGAATGGTTTCCTGCCTAGGATACTGGTAGTGGTAATTATTTGGTAATGGTAATTTGCAGTCATGTCCAACTCTAGAAGGTGGTGCTCATCTCTGTTTCTTAACTGAGGGAGCCAATATTGTCCGAAGACACTTCTGTATTTATGTGGCCAGCATGACTATACTCTGAGATGCTGTTACCTTCTCATCAAAGTGTTACCTATTGATCTGCTCGCATTTTGAATTACTAGATTGGCGGGAGCTAGGGCAAGTAACGGGAGTTCACTCCATGGCATGGCACTTGGGTTCGAACCCAGGCCCTCAGTTTTCCATCTGGCAAGTTCAGTGTCTTTAACTGCTGAGCCATAGTGCCTCCCTCCTGCATAGTATATGATCTTTTTAAAGATCATATGTGCATATGTGGTGAAATATTTGCTTTGGTAAATTCTCCCTGAAATGATTAGAAGGTTTTTATCTTGATTTTGTCTAGTATGTCATGTGATTTTGATAATAAGAATATTAAAACAAATGCTTAAGAGTAGATGAAACAAGTGAACTCTGGTATTTTAGGAAGAGATATTTCAAGATAAATAACTGATTGATGGATGGATGGATGGATGGATGGATGGACTATGTACTGTCAAGCTGGTGTTAACTCTTAGTAGCTACATGAACCCTCTGCTTGAATTATCTGTTTGAATTATCGGTCCTTTGGGTCTTTGCATATAATAGGTACTGACAGGCTTTTGGTATAAAATGTTGGTAATATTGTAAATTCTTACAAAAAATGTTTTTTTTCCAGAATGTTTAACAAGGTATTATACCGTATTTTGACATTTTCCTTTTTAAGACATTTTTATCACTGAAATATTAATAGATTATCTTAACCTATCACACATATAGTTGCTACAACTATCTCATAACAACTTAGTGAATTTTAAAGCTTCCCAACCTGGAAAAAATTACTTCTTCAGGAAAACTGGTTTTGTACCCTGCCCAGAATCTGTTGGAATTGATGGGGAGGGCACTATAATAAATTTAATGAATAAATAGATAAATGAGTAAATACTGCAAGTTAAAAATGGCAGGAACTTTGTTTAGTTCAACATAGTGGTATAATGCATTTTGCTTGTGGTTCTACACAACTGCACCATTTGTTTCTGGACTTCTGAGAAGTTGCCATATTTATTTAGAAATTGAGTGCCATGTATCTTCTTATAATTGTGAAAAAGAAGCCTGAGCATTCAAGATCAAATATATTTTATCATTTGCATAAGTACATGACACAAATTGTAGCACTTTTGGTGTGGGAGCAGTGGGAGATTTCAAGTTGCTTCCTTCTTTTTCAGGCTAATAAATAATCTCTGCAGCGATGCAGGAATATAGAAGTTAAAAGAACTGTCATGTTTCCACAAATATGACCTTTGTCTTAATGCAATATTTCAGATTTTAAAAAAATAGTAGACAGACTAATTAAAAGCATTAATTAGCCGAAATGATGAAGAAAAAGAAAAAAAGAAAACACCACAGCATCAAATTTTGGCAGTAATCTTGAGACTCAAAGTTGCACAAGGATGAGAGCTATACATCCTTGTTCTATAGCTTTCAACCTATTCCTATTAGAAACAGTTATAATACAGTACTGCTAAATTAGAATGTGTGTAATTTGATATAGGGTAGCTTGAAAAGTGCAATTACTGAAACTTAGACAAGAAAACTGGGGTAAAATGGAATGTAGAGGGAGTGCATCAGAAGACTTAATTCAAATATATGTGGTATATCTTTTGAGTCAAGCCTGGAAGAAAACTCTAGTGTAGATTGGTCCCTAAATTCTTACTCTTAAAATGCTGATGTTAAAAAGAGATTTTAAAAAAAATGGCATAAAAGGGACAGTTGAATTCTGCTAACTTTCAGTTAGCCCTTTTGAGTTAGCTCAGTGATTATGCCATTCAATTTGTTAAGTGATATTTCTTTCTTCAATTTTATTTAGCTCGAGCCAAATACTGCTGTGGCCATCACTTGATTTTGGCTGTTATCTGTTTCTGGAAATAAGCTTCACTGAACTCAGTACGATCTACTTCTGAGAAACAACATGGAAGGTCACTCTGTTGTTTCTTTGCCTGGAATATTTGGAATGAAGGTGGAATCCATGCAGACATGTCAAACTTGGAACTTTTTCCCCATTGCCAGCAATGGGGTGGGCGCGGTTTCCTCTTGACTCATCCGGCCCGCGGGCCGGCAGTTTGACACCCCTAAGACTAAATCTCACATGTGTGAGAGAATGCTAACTATTTCATTTTTGTCCAGTGCAAATACAATGGTCATACATCATTTGTTACTCCCATGTTCTATCCTTGGCTAGCACTTAATTAATAAAGGACACCCAGTTACTTATCTATGCTGAGTCTTAGAGTCCTAATGATAGTGTTATGAAATTAATTGGATAGTGAAATGGGAAAGGAAACATAGATTTACTATGTTTATTGGACAAGTCCTAGTGTCCTGATTCACACACCGCACTAAGCTATAAAACACAATTGCTGTACAATTGCAGTGTGTAAAACCAGTCATATTGATGCAGCTGGTAAAAATCAGGAAGTATGCTGTTCAAACATTGTCTCTATTATGAATGCTATAATCTAAGTAAGCCATTTACCTTAATTGCAGGTGTAGGAAAGATAATAAGTAGTTATTAAGAAACTGTATGCTGCTTCTTATTTTAAAAATTAAGCTACAAAATTTGAAATGAGTTCTTACTTGTACTCAAATGAAAGTAAGTTGAAGTCTCCTTGTGATCATTAGTTGTTGTTTCCCTCAATCATCATCAAACATCATCAATCATGTAGGCATTTAGGGAGGAGAAAAATCTTATTGTTACGAGCTTACTCACTGAATGAAATATTTCTAAATAACTGTTGACTGTGTAAATGCATATGTATCTGGTGCTAAATAAGTCTCCAGTTTGTTTGGTTTTTTGCAACAGTAAATGCAAATGAAGTGAAATCTGCTTGGGCCAGATGGTTTGAACTGATTTGCAGAAGCAAGCATCAAGCTGGAAGAAAATCACTTGGAGAAATTAAATCCCTCTCTGTGATCTCTTTCCCAAAAGAGATAATTTCTCAGTATTCGGCAGATGACTTAGAGGAAGCAAGTTATGGCATCCATTTTTTTCAGATTTAAAAAAATGCCCAAGTTCCCTTATATCAGCTAAGGTGGAAGAGGCTGTGAAGTATCTTGATTTTCTCCTGGAGAAGCTCTTCCTAGGAGGATCCTATTGCTTTTGGATTCATAAAAGTCACCTTTTGTCAATTATGCCAGTCATGCTTGATGACTGTGTCTCTGGCCTTCTTAAGCACTCAGCTTTCACCGGTTTTTGTACACCTGTTTGCCACTGGTTATTTTTAACCATACTCCGAATTCTTATTGCTTTCAAAATGCTTTATCCTTGTCTTTGTGAAATTCTCAAATAATGAAAATTGCCCTTTTTCCTGTGGTCACTGCAAATTGTTATGTTTGCTTCTTTATAATTCCAGCAGTGAAAAAGCCTCTGTACTCTGCTTTTAATCTTTGCTGACCAGAGCCCACAAATGATTTTTTTTAGGTCAGTTTTCACTAATACCGTGCAGACATTGTTCTTCTAATTTCCTGAACTCTTTATTTTTTGCAAAGAAGGCTTCCTTTTTCTACCTTATTCTTGAACTTTCAAATGTCTTTGCAATGTATTTTACTGGTACTTTCGAATTTGTTTCATTGCTGCCAAGAGGTAGAAAACATTCTTCAAATTATGCAGCTGTCCATTATTTTGGAGTCTCACTGATTGCTCATATTTTTCCTCCATGGGAGAAATTGATTTCTTCAAGTCTCAATACAGATTGGGAAGCCAGGAAAGCAGTAGATTGCTGGAGAAATAATTGTCCAGCAAAAGCTAGAACATTCATGCTCACACTTTGGTCTTGTAACTAAGATAAATACAGGAGTCCTTCATTAATGAGAATGTTATTAAATATTTCTTCTTTGTGGGAAAAAATATTTTTTTTCTATTAAACTGAAGGGGAATGGAAGTTTGTCAGTCATTGCATTTCTGCCCTTGTTTAGTGTAGGAATATAAATTAAAATATTCCCCAATGAGCCACAGGAAGAGAACCCACCGACTCCTTCAATAACTTATCTCAGTGTCAGATTTTTATTACCACTAGGAGTGGTACTATTAAGCCAGTGCTTTCCAAACCTTCTTCTTTATTATCCCAAACCACTTATCAGAAAGTCTTTTTTACCCAGTATAGGTAAAACATGTCAATTTAAATATCCCTGATGTGATTGGGAAATGGGCTTATGTGTCATTACCTGAAGAAAAACCACTTTTACCCAATTTGGGATACAGGTAATCCCCATGTTACGACCGTTCACTTAACACTCATTCGAAGTTACGTGATAAGCACCCTCTAGTGCTTATGAGCAAGTCCCGAAATTATGAATATTGCAGCACCACAGCAATCGTTCGCCCTTATGAGCAACTGCAGTGGCACTTCAATATTCAGCCTGGTTATTCCTCCCTCCCCATCCCCGCCCTGGGTCTCCCTAGGTACCAGGCCTTCAATACTCACCTTGCGAAGATTGAGATCCTTCGCTTTCTTGGCTGCTCCAAGAATGCTTCGGTGCATTCGCAGAGAATGGAGGCCTAAAATAATGCAAGATCACGCGAGATCAGTGGGGTGAGATCTTACTCTACTGATCTCACATGATCTCATGGTACTTTAGGCCTCTGTTCTCTGCAACAGAGAATAAAACCGAAGATGGGGAACGCTTCCATGGCCTTCCGGTGGCCCAATCCAGAGGCCTTCTCCAGGCTGCTGCCACCTGGATCTGAGGCCGGGGGACACTTCTGCGGCCCTCTGGTGGCCCTATCCAGGTGCCAGAGGCCTTCACCAGGCTGCTGCCGCCTGGATCTGAGGCTGGGAGACACTTTTGCGACCCAATCTGGGCACTGGACCCCTTCTCCAGGCCACTGCTGCCCACATCTGAGTCCCGGTGACAGTTCCGTGACCCTCCAGTGGCCCAATTCAAGCACCAGAGGCCTTCACCAGGCTGCTGCTGCCCATATGTGAGGCCGGGGGACGCTTCTGCGGTCCTCCGGCAACCTGTTTCCGGGCAGGAGTGGCCTGGAAAAGGCATCCAGTGCCCAGATCAGGCCACCGGAGGGCCATGGAAACGTCCCCCAGATCCGGGCAGCAGCAGGAATCGCGACAGAGAGGAGATAGATCTTTTCAAGGTGAATCTGGCGCAGCAGGAAGGGAGGGGGAAGCATGAGTTATCTTAGTGGGTTGGGAAGACCTTGGGGGCCTGTTCCATCACTAGGCCCTCCATGGCCTTCCCCACACTGAGATAACTCATGTTCACTTAATGAGCCACGTGCGTCTAAATGAGCAAGGGAGTGATCTCATTTAAGGTACGAAATTCACTCCCACGAGTTTTCGAGTTACGAGTGGAATCGGCAGGCTCCATTACACTCGTAACTCGAGGACTACCTGTAATTGATCCAGGTTTGGGAAACACTGCATTAAGAAAAAAGATTCAATTGAAATTGTCTTTCTTGTAAGGATTACCCAAAGTCCTGCTTTTGGGAAGAATAGAGAACAGGTCTTGGTCTTCTTCAGGGCACTATTATACACAGCTATCATAACTTTCCCCTCCACACAGTCTTTTAAAAAAAAAATTTATCCAGGAGAAATGACCTTTTTTTTTAGCATTGTACCCCAGGATGAGTGTGATGTGGTTAGTCTCTTAAATCTTTTATTGCCTTCTTTTCTAGACCTTTGATGTCCTACTATGCCATTGTTGTGCTTTAGAAGACAATTTCATTCCTTATTTGCACTTGAAGAGCATAAAGAAATAGATTAGCTCCTGTGTCTTCAACATAGTTTCTATATTATATTTTTTGCTAATGCCAGAATTGCTTTAAACATAGAAACTCTTATGAGAAGAGAGAAAATGTGAACATTAATAAACTCTTAAATAGCTGCTGTCAGAAAGCCAGTGGAAGCTAAATTCCAGTCTTGTGCAATCTGCTATAAGCCTATTCTCCTACAACATGATTACAAAATTCAAAATCTGATTCAAAACGGCAGGGCTTTTTATGCGATGATATATCATAAGTACCAGAGGTCACTAATATCCATGTACTTACAACAAGAATGTATATCGGGGAATCCTTACTCCTTATTGCATATTTTATTTTTACTGCGTTGTTTTCTGTTACTTGTCAACAGTGGAGCCATGGATTTAATTCATGCAAGATATCATCTGCTTTACTTTCATCTTTGCAAAGCCATCACTTAATTAACTGGTACTGCCATATTGTGACTTTTCAGAGCATATTGTAAAAGATATAAAGAGTTGCCTAACCAAAGAAATATATAATATCAAATAAGCTTACACATTTCAGAATACTGAAGGATGTAGCCATATTTAGCTATGTCTGTATAATGGCATTATTGCTGATAATCTTTTTGTTCATACAGACGCCCTTATCTATGACATCAACCACCTTCTGAAGGCTGTGGAGCCAGATAAGGTCCTCCCACTTATTGCTTAAGAGAACAGCAGAACATTATTTCATTGGGTATGAACACAACATGCATGACAGAAATTTATTTGCCAAAAATAGATGTCTGGAATATGTAACCTGGAGGTTATTAGCACACAAGGGTTTAATAGTTGTTAGTTTCCAAGACTTCATGTACATACCTCTCTTCCAGAAAGAATTGGGTGTAAAATATCCAAAGACAGAGGCGGCAGGAAGTTGCCAACTACTAAGACTATGGAAGTTTGGTATCAGAGGTGCACAGCCATGGTTCTTAAAGCAGGCTGCCCCAATTCCTCCCCCCCTCCCAAATTTAAGGATAGCATATAGTTTGTTTCTTGGATCAGCAGTTGGGAGGAGAAGGAAGCTTGATCAGCTAGCCTTTGAAAAATGGTGTGTCTGGAAGATGATCTTTAGAGACTTTGGCTTCTGAGTGGCATGCTCAGGAAATGCCTTTTACACAGTTCCATCTGTAGCACAGAACAGTACAGTTATAGTCCCTTCTGACTGGGTGGTTTCTGCTTGCTCATTCTATTGCATATAATGGAATATGGAGCACAAGCAGCAGCCTTTAATCAGTGCTATCTATGGCAATAGCTAGTTAGTTGTTTGCTTAGCAGTGTAATTTAGCAGCTGCTTGCAGGGTGGACGTAGGCTTATGGAGTGAATGAGTACCAGGGGACTAAAAAGGAAACTCCAGAATGCTGCATTCTGAAAACAGGAGGGGAGACCAGTCACCTTAGGATAAACAGCAGGACTGATTACAAGGGGAGGGTTCTCCTTCCCTTTCCTGTTTAAAGAGAAGACACTGTAAGCTTGGATTTCCAGATTTAAGTGTGTGCTCGAATACAATGGGAGCGATTTGGTAACTGATGGATGTCCAAGTATGCTTTGAGAAGGAGGGAAAGCAGCAGATAAAATTCCTGCAGACTCCCTATTCAACCCAGTCATTCCACATTGTGATGGGGCATTAAAAAGCTTTTAATCGGGTGCAGTTGGGAGCAATGCAGAAAGATTGACATGCTTCAAAAAGAAGAGATGGCCTGGCAAGATCTTAGTTTCCAAGAATTTTTCTGTGGCCCAGATCAACCCCTATGCTTTCTTAGAAAATAAAGCAGAGGCAGCTGCAGTATGGTACTTAATGATATGTGGTAAAAACCATGACAGATGGAGTAAAGAGATGCTGCTTAGGGAATGGTCAGGTAAGAGAAGGCATAGCCCACAGCTGGATAATGGGTGAAGCAAGAGGCTCAGAAGGGATCTTCCCTGATTTCTTAGACTATAAGCAAAACATCGGGAGTTTTGTACTTTCAGACTTGTAAAATTCTGTTAATGGAGCTTTACATAAAGTTGAATTAGTTGAACTGGTCATATTTCCTTTCTGGCCTACCTGGTAAGGCTGGCAGGTACTTTGTGATAAATAGCAGTCTAACATTTATTGTGTAACTGGTTTTATTACTATGGCAGTTCTGGTTCAAGGACATTTTATGCCCCTAGGCTGCATGGACTGATGGTGCTATCTCCTGCCAATGCAAAGATTTGCATTTTTACACTGAGTCAGAAGGAGGGGTGGCACTGGCACCCTATAAGCTTTAGCGCCCTAGATCAGGGCTACCCAGCATTTGTCTAAAGGCAGCCCTGTCCTATAGTAGCCATTTTTTAAAATGAGAAGGCATACCAACAGGCTTTTTGTGAGCCCGCTCACAACATGCTTTTCACTTGGGTTTACCAAATTAGGAATCTCAGGATATGTTAACATTATAACATATAATGACCATGGAAGGAATAGCACAAAGATCTGATATTCATATTTATGGAAATAATACAGCTTTTTATTTACTTGTTCAGCAAAAGGTCACAATACAATCTGTCGTCCATGTAGCTGCTCTAGTTATGAGTTAGGTATGAGTTGATTTTATTCTCATATGCAAAGATTTGGGCAGAATGTCTGCTAGCATGATCGGAGCCACTAGAAAATGATAGCTGTCACAAATTTGTCTATAAAAACTTGCACATGCTTGCAAGCAGTATGATTAAAGCTCAACATGGGTGGGCTGAGGTGATTGTTGCAGAACCATAATGGTTGATAATTTCTGTTCCTTTCAATCCTTTTACTTGGTACTTACTTGGTACAAAATGCCAGATTGTTAATAGAGAAAGTAGTTTTTAGTATTATGACTAAGGCTGTTCCGGAAGATGAACTGCAAGCCAAAATAAACCAAGCATTTGCTGGCTAAAAAACTCTGGTGATGGTATATTGTCTTCTGTTTTCCACGAAAGGGGATGAAAGCAAAGAAAGGAGTGCTCTAGATTTTATTTATTTATAATACCACTTTTATCATTTTTATAAACAACTCAAGGCAGGAAACATACCTAATACTCCCTTCTTCTTCTTGAGACTCTAGAAAGAGTACAGAGAAGAGCAACAAAGATGATTAGGGGACTGGAGGCTAAAGCATATAAGGAACGGTTGCTGGAACTGGGTATGTCTAGTTTAATGAAGAGAAGGACGAGGGGGGACATGATAGCAGTATTCCAATATCTCAGGGGTTGCCACAAAGAAGAGGGAGTCAAGCTATTCTCCAAAGCGCCTGGAGGCAGGACAAGAAGCAACGGGTGGAAACTGATCAAGGAGAGAAGCAACCTAGAACTAAGGAGAAACTTCCTGACAGTTAGAACAATTAACCAGTGGAACAACCTGCCTCCAGAAGCAGTGAATGCTCCAACACTGGAAGTTTTTAAGAAGAGACTGGACAGCCATTTGTCCGAAATGGTATAGGGTTTCCTGCCTGAGCAGGGGGTTGGACTAGATGACCTTCAAGGTCCCTTCTAACTTTACTATTAGTATTATTATTCCTCCTATTTTCCCTACAACAACAACCCTGTGAGATGAGTTGGGCTGAGAGAGAGAGAGTGACTGGCCCAAAGTCACCCAGCTGGCTTGTATGCCTAAGACAGAACTAGAACTCACAGTTTCCTGACTTCTAGCCTGGGGCATAGATGATGCTTAGATTCAGTAAAAAACAGAAAAATGCAGGACTTCTTGGTAGATTTTATAAAGATGGTGAAATAACATACAGGTAGTCCTTGATTAATGGCAGCCGTAGGGACTGGAATGACCACTGTAAATAAAGTGATTCCTAAAGTGCAATGTCATTTGATCACATCATTTAGTGACAGTAATCCTAGCACTTCTGTTGCCATTATTAACCAAATTCCATCCGTTGTTAGCAAGGACCCATCCTGATCCAAGCTATTCCCAGCTTGGTTCCTCCCAGCCCTGAGCCATGGTAAGGTAAGAGACTGCTTCCTCTTCCACACCTCTCACCCACCTACCTCCCCCTATCTTCTTTTTTGGATGCCCTACATTGCCTCTGTCAGGCCTGTATTCCAGTGACCCTGCCATCGCAGGCTCCATAGTCTCCCAAGAAATCCACACACAATTTGAACAAGTCAACATACAGTTCTGGGAAGAAGGCCTGCCAGAGCCAGCAATTCCTTCATAAAAGCCCAGTCTAGGCACACCTCAGCAGCAGGAGGAGAAAGAAGATAGCAGAGGTCACCCGCGGGGGGGGGGGCAGCAGGACCAGCCGAGCCTGTGGCGTCCAGGACTGGCAAAGGTGGTGGAGTGCAGGATGGCCAAAAGAGCAGAAAGGAGGAAATAGGTGGGTAGGTGGAATTGAAGTGCCCCTGCAATTGTAAGCCCCTGAAGATGGGCTACCAAGTCCGCAAATTTTGATCATGTGACTTTGGGATATGTGTGCTACAATGGCTGAAACTCAGGGGATCAGATATAACTACCATGTGTTCAGAACCGCCATAACTTTGAACAATCACTGAGCAAGTGGTTGTTAAGAAGAACAGCCTTTACATTAGAAAGTGCCTTATATGTAACAATTATGAACAGCATGCACAGCTTTCCACAGACAGCTGCCATTTGTTTGTTTTGAAATTACATTTCCAGAATTTCTGGGCTGGTCTGGCCAACATTCTGGGAATTGTAATCCTTATGCATCTATTCTAGAGGGTTTTAGATTTGGAAAGGATGACATACCACATATAATTTTTAGAATTCAGGGCAAGGAATTCTGAACATATAGATGACTGCTTGTCCTCATCTGACACTAGATGAGGCTGCTTCTTCCAGTTCACCCAACCAAATTATTCAATGGAGGAATCATTTTGAATTTAAGGCAATTTCCACTCAAAGGTAACTATGGAAGGTGGAGTTGGGTAGTGAGTGGGATCTTCTCAGTGGTTACACCCAGTTGGGGAACTCCCTTCCAGAAGATCTTCAAATGCTTCCAACATACTTAGAATGTCCCCACCTAAACTTAAATGATAGAGTACAGATGATAAAGAATATAAAGCCAAACCATTTTATTACCAAGCCAGTTATCCTTGTAATTCATAAGCATATACTTTTCTGGATACAGGAAATGGTTGGATACAATCAACATAGTTACTGTGATTTGAATAAAAATTCTCAGTTCTATAAAAATCTACCATTGCCCAAAATTTCATAAAATAATAATGTAATCCTTAGCCATCACATTTACCTTTCCCATTCATGATACTGTACATTTATACATTCCAAACCAGTCATTTACAGTTTTTCTCAATCATTAGGGAAGAAAGTCTTCAGCTTTAACTTTGACATTAGTATATTACTGACATTAAACTGCCAGGGTATTCCTTTCCTTTGTCTCAAAATGTCAAGTAGAATCATAAAACTCCATTTTAAGATTTCCTAAATGCTACTTTTCCTTCGTCTCTCAATTTCAATAGTAAATTAATGTCAAGTGAATATAAGAATCAGAGGTCCCAACCAATAAAAACAGTCCTGGAACTGATTTGTCCTTTGAAGTTGCTACAGATTGATAATGAAAAGAATGGACTGTTCTCCAATTCTCCAAATTGGATGTTTTAGGGCAGATCTGAGAACCCTGGTCATTGTAGTAGACTAAAAATTAGCTGAAAATTACTGCTTTAAGTAGTGGAGAATTTGGAAATAATAGGGAAAGGTCAAAACCTCATTGTGCTAGCTATCATTTCCTGCAGCTCAGTTCTTACTATTGCTATTCTCTACAGTTCTAAAAATATGTATACAGAACCTTGGCTGAGAGAGATAAAAGCAACTAGGGAACAGAGAAGTCCTTCTTCTAAAGCTTTACTATAGATGGCATCCTCAACATATTGCATTCGAATTCTTTGATTCTGTCCTTAGTTCAGGAATAAACCAGATGGCGTCTATGGACACATCTCATGGCAACTGCCACATCCAACTCAAGTTAAAAGATACTGTAATTAAAACTTGGGGAGCTTTTTAGGGCATTGCGCTTGGTGGATCCCAGGAGGCAGACCTTCTCTCCTGTGACATCTGCTTTATGGAACATCCTCCTTCCTCTGAAGTCAGGCTGGCCCCACTCCTATTGGTTGTCTGGAACTCCCTCAAAACTTGGTTATGCCATCTGGTTTGGAGGTCCCAGGAAACCAGTGAGATCTTGACATAGCACCATATCTTTGTTATTAGCTGATGTTCTATCTTAGCCTTTGTATTTTTTAAACTTAGTTTACATCACTTTTTCAGCCATAACTTTGCTGAGTAAGTAAATAATAATGGGGAAGCTGGCATGGTGCAAAGCACATCACCAACCTTTTTGCTTACAAAAGGGACTCATAACAATGGTGGGGAGAAGTTGCAAGGATGGTAGGGAACATTTTGGGAAGGGAGAAGACTGGGAGGGAGTTTCTTTACCAGTTTACTGCTGCTAAAGGTGCATTTTGTAACGTCCACCATGTTGTTTCTGACACAACATTTGACTTGCTAACTCCCCTCAAAAGTTGCTGACTTCTGACCTAATTTAATCCTTACCAATCAAATCTTTTCATTGGAAACTCAGCTCATTTGTAAAATATGAGCTGCTCTCCCTCACTCTCTTTTTTTTAATCCAAAGACATGCAGAATAGAAGAATGGGATCAGGTGTATTTGGAATTACTTGCTTTAATTTATATACTGAAATAGTACAGATAGGACGACAAAATGTTCCTTGCATTTTCATTTTTCTTTCTGAGTAAGGATGTGTGGCAGTAGCATCTGTTGTGCAGGGATGTGTGGCAACAATGACTAATGCCATTTATGCAGAATAGAAATGAATCATTATGAATGGAAACAGTATGCATCTTTTGGAAAAGTCTGTAATGGAGGCTGGCAACTTTCCAATCAACATGTAATTACTTCACCAGGAGAAATTGCTACCCAGACAGACATATCTCTATAAAAGGAAGAAAATGCTTAAAATATAGAAGCCAGTGATGTAATAAAGATTTGATTCATAGCTAACCACTGTTCTCTAGAATCACCTTTAAGCAAGTGGGTTCCTATTCTGTAGGTGGCGGGTGATCTATAGCATGACTGGCCATTCAACAAAGACTTTTGCTTAGTGTCAGGGTTCTGATAGACAAGACCAAACAAAGTAGAACTCGGAGGCTGAACTCAAAGAACATGTTTATTGGTTACATAGTATCGGCACGGTCAAAAGTGAAACCAAGTTTGAAGATCCCTTCAGAGCGCAACAATATTACAAAATTAAACTTCCCACCCCAGTGCTATGCAGTTTGCTACGTTCCCCAATAGAAGAGTTTGGCGGGCTTTCTAACTAAATGCTCCTGCCCCTGTCTAACTGACAGAAATGACCTTGGTTCCCACAGGACAGTAAAATGTTTTGACTAGTAGAAATCCTCCATCCCACTTCCAATCTCGTGGCACTTTAGAATGAACAAAATGGCTGCAGCCTGGTTCATTGTAGAGTTGACACCTAGATCCAATCAGTCACTGGGACCAGAGGTTTAATCTTTCTTGCTTTCAGACTCATACTGAGCCTATCCTCAGGGAACTTTTCGCTACTTTAATGTGTGCTTTGGGCGATTTCATGCACAGAATTTATATGGTGCCTGGTTCTGTGTGGCCCCCTCTCTATTGATTGGGGTATCGATGGCTGGCCACTAAGTTGTTGCCTGTTTTGTCTAGAGACCAAGGATGACTTGCCTGATCTTAGCCATTGCCCATCCATTTGCTCATAGCCTCATTCCTCCAAAAATGAAATAAAGCTGCCTAAGCGCAGTGCGTTTAACAAAGGCTTTGTTGAGGTTACAGAAGTTCAGGTACTAAATATTTACTTATTTTCAGCAAGACCAGAGCAGCATTTTTCCCTTGAGCATTAGAACAGGCAATCTATGGACATGATATTTCTCTCTGCTGCCTCGTAAAACAGTAATAAAACAGCTGATCATCTTTTTCTTGTGAATCATCATTATTTACCAAAAGAAAAAATATTACCACCAGCTTAGTTCTGATTTCCGGTTCTTTGCTGTTTGATCCTTACACTGAAGTGAAGTAATGGTCTATGCATGCCAGGAATTTAAATCAACGAGTTTATGTCATGTAAGATGGAAAAGGAGAATTGGAAAGAGGTCAGAACCGTAAATGGTTCATGGTTGTGTGTGCAGGAAAGGCAGACTGGATTACAACACTGCTTTTTCTGCATTTTTGAAGGAAGGAAAGGTCATCTCATTCAGCTTTCTTTCAATGGGAAATGGGTCATTTTGCCAGAGATTTTGTAGAAGACTATCCGTTTATAATACAGTTGCCTATTTTGTCTGAAGATAACTTGTCCTTTTAAGAAATCAAAATATCTATAGCAGTTATGGCTTCTGATGTTCTTTCTTCTTCCTCATTAATGGAGGTGGAATGTAGTCTGGAGTTGCAGGAGAGAGAGAGAGAGTCTCTTTCCCAAAGAGATGTCGGAACTTGGAATGTCTGGTGGGCAGGAAGAGTGCAAGGTAAAACCCTCCCTAGCCATTCACAGAGTATAATCTATAGTTGTTGCAGATATTTGCCTTAGTCTGGTAAGATTTTGTTTGTAGGACAAGAACAATAAAGGCTCTACTCAGAAGTAACTCCACATGTCATTCTACCTCATTAAGACACCTGCATAGCAAATAAAAGGAGGAATAGTTAAGGGGTGGACCAGTGAAGGAACAGCAAAAAGGGATGAGCTGTACTTGAGAGACACTGAATAGCCAACTCAAATGTACAGTCTTTTATTTGTTTGTTTGTTTATTTAGATTTGTATACCGCCCTATCTCCCTTACGGGACTCAGGGCGGTGAACAGGCGATAATAAAAATCACAATAAATATCTATTCTAAAATCAAATTAAATAAATAAAGGCCTGCTCTAATATATATACAGTATATATATTTGTTGTCTTAATTGATTAAATAGCTAATTATATTTCTATATAACCAAATCTGCCCAAGACCCACACTTATAATTAGCCACTAAACATTAGTAATATGTACCTGACAATCAATAACTAATTGAAAGAATGAAAAAAATCTAATCACTATGTATTAAGTGATAAACTATTAAAACCAACAAATATAATGATAAAATAATGAAGAGAATTAGTCACCAAATACTTTCTGGAACAGCCTGATTTTTGTCATATTTTGCAAAGAATTGGAGAAGGAGCCATCAAGAGAGGACTATTGTATAAAACCATAATCATGACCATGGTTAGCATTTCCTAACCTCAGCCCCCCCCCCCCCTCACATCATGGAAGTGAGGGACAACTAATAGTTTTTCTTGGGATGATTTTATAGGTAAGAGAAGACAGTTCCCCAAGTACCAGGAATTTAGCCTGGTATTTAGCCCAGAGGAAGGAGGTCTTTCTCTTTGAAAAACAAATTATGGGATCTGATTAGTTTAGCTCAGTACTACGATTTCTTCAAGAAGAGACTTTTAGGAGAGAATTAGAAGGCTCCCTGTATAAAAAGACTCAGCCCAGGGCTTTGCAAATTTAACCGGGAAACTAATTGGTAAGTGATTTGCTGAATAGATCAGAGTCATGTACATATTCCAGATCATGTCAAAGGAGAGTTTTAGAGCTGTAAATGGAGGAGTATCAAGGTTACTCTATAGTCAAGGAGAGGTAAAACGCTACATCAGACAACAAGGGACAGAAAGTCTTTTTCAGCTCAATTCTAAAAGGCTTCAAGAGCTAAACTGTAATTCTGAAAAACCAAAGATACAACAAACCTTCACACACACACACACACACACACACACACACACACAGACACCAGAAGAACTATATTGGAGATCCTTCCAAAATAATCAAAGGCATTAATTGCACTATCACCCTTTCCTGTATGCCTGCTCAGAAATAAGCAAAGGCATGTATTGACAAAAGGTGCTGTTCCGTGTGATGCATGGTGGCTTATTTCCAGGTCAACGTATCTTAAGATTTTTGCCTCTTTAAACAAGAAACACTCCCCAGAAAGAGCAGGTTTGCAGTTTAGGCTTCTTGATTTCCAACATCCACTGGACTTTCAGTTGGCAGTGGTTGTGAGAAGCACATTTGCACAGTTATGGCACCAACTGAGCCAGTCAGGTTTAATAAGAATTACTCACATCTTTGTTAGAAGTACAATGTACTTAAAAATGAGCTACCCTTGAAAACTGCCTATGTTAGCCAAGCTATTTTCCATTGAAAGATCCAGAGGCTTAGAGGATGTTTATTTTAAAAGATCTCTATTAGCTACCAATTGCTTACCAGGCACAATTTAAGTGACTTAAGGTTTGATTTTGCATGAGACTGTCTCTCCAGCTAAGAACCTGTCTGAAAATTCCTCCCCCCACAACCTCCCGTTTATTTTTCCTGACCAAAAACTCAGTTTTTGAATATACAGGAAATGATCTTCCAGAGCCATGTTCTGGAAATACCTTTTCCAAGAAGGTGCTCTGGATTGCTCCCCTTGCAATATTTAAGAAGATGGTTAAAAAAAACAACTATTTTGTCAAGCCGTTAACTTTTAACTATTTTAATTTTTGAGTTTAATTTTTGTTTTTATTGTTTTTGTTTTCTTAAGTTTTATACACTGCAGTTTTATTTTTGTCAGATGCCTTGACTGCTTAAATAAACCCACTAAGAAATAAAATAGAAATATTTGGACAAATTACCATTTGAGCATTGCAAGCCTATTGTCCATATAGAGATATATGTCCAGCTGAATTTGGTGAGGTTTATTCTCAAACACGAAAATAGTAGGACTAAAAGTAGTACACTAAAAGTAGGGCTTTTAAACTGAATTAAGCAACGTCAGCAAATTATAGTTGCTATATTGTAGCAGTTTCAGTAAAAAGGCAAGCACTGATTCATTTTCCTCATTATTTTATAATATGTAATCAAAACATCTGGAAAAACAAATTTGTAATTTGTGCTTCTTGTTGCATGTATTAGAGATGTTTTTAAAAAAATAAAAATAAAGAGAGCTATGCTGTCCTAGCACTCTCTCTGCTCCTAGCCACTGGATAAGCAAATCATCCGTTTCTGAGATCCTGGAGGCATGACTTGATTAAAGTTAAGCTTCTGAGCTAAGTTTATCCCTGCTCACTTCAGGGATCCATCAATGTAGCTTTTTTGGCCACAGTTTTGAACTGATGTGCCACTGCCTTCTTCACAAGGCTTTTCCTTTACCTTCACCTTCATGTTGCTTTGTATTTCTAATCTGAAAGCTGTTCTAGCACAAGTCAGAGATAAAATTACGCATTGTCATCAGTTTCCTTTCACAGATAAGCTGTGTTTGTGATGGAAAGTTATACAGTGAAAGTAAGACTTTCAGGACCTTCCTTTCCTGACAAAAATCACATTATGTACCTTTTTCAAGGCTTGTGGAGATAGGGGAGGAGAAGTAGACAAGGAAATGTTTGCTGGTCAAATATCAGAACAAACAGCTTTTTAAGCAATTGTATCCCCCTGCATTTTTCTACTTCTCTGAATTGACTTTATTCTGTCTGCTTCCCTCCTACTAAAATCAGCCCTAATACTGTATAGTAGGTTTCTACATAGGCAATCTATGATTCTTTGTTGAATGAAAATGTGTTGCATATCATCACAGTCACTGTGTTTATATGTGTAGTGTGTGCGTACTCTTTTCTTTGTTCAGGTCGTACAGACGTTACATGCAGTCTTACTTGCCAATGAACACATTTAAATTCTCCATCTCTTCTAGCTCAACTTGTGCAATGAGAAAGCTCAAGTGTATTCAATCTGGAACTTTCCAGGTATGTTGGCACTGCAGCTCCCAGATTTCCCAATCAGTATGGCTAGCAATTCTGGCTGACAAATTCTGGCATTTGTTGTCCTTTCAGATCTGGAGGGTACCAGCTTGATAGCCATGCTAGTTGGGATGGAATGGGTGTTTAGAGCAATATAGTTGCAAGAAGGTTGCCCATTTATAATACCAACTAAATACAATTCTTTACAGAATCTAATAAATGTAAATTCTAAATTAGAAGTAGAAGTGGATTGCCAAAAATGTTCTCCTATTGGAATTTTTGCATTTTATTCTCCCTTTTCAAGCACTTAACTTGAACTGTGGGAAATTATCGTAGCTTAGACTTCAAGAGAATACTCAGGAAATGCCTCACTGGAATCTCAGTTGGAGTTGCAATATATTGTGCACAGAGGAATGCAGCTTTTTGTTCAGAACCAAGGCATTCAAAATGGCGCCTTTATATAGCAACCACACAGAGTGGCCTAAGAGCAAGGGATGACTTGCTCAGGATCAAGATCATTTAAAAAATAAGAGCTTTTCAGGAGATAATAGAAACAAAACTTCTATTAGTAGGAATAAAATATTGTAGATGTGTGTGTATCCTAGCACCAATCTGTCGGTGAGAGACTGGTAAATGGAAAGCAGAGTGTAACATATGGCAAGATGATCCCCCCTCCCTTAACCACAGTGGCAATATAAACAGGTAAAATCAGAGCTCCACCTCTAATGGGTGCTATGTGGTAAGGTAATTACTTATCATCAAAGCTCCTTGAAATCCTTAAAGGAAGGAGTGAGATGAGAAGACAGAACTGTTAATGGTGTTTGTAAACCCATTGAAGTTTTGCTAATGAGATTCTGTTTCATCTATTATACAGTGGAGAAAAGGATGGAGATCAACCCATTCAGAATGCTAATCAGTTGTCCTGGAAGGCAGTGTTTGAAGTAATACTATAAGAGCCTTTCCTCAGTTTCACCTATCACAATATAAACATGCTTTGCAAGATCATTTTTGTCCCATGCCCTCATTACTTTCGTTTCATCTCCAGTCCATGACTGAGACAGGCTTAAATTGGCATTAGCATAAAGCTAACAGAATCCAATGACAGCCACAACTTTACTTTCGTCTCCTCCCCAAAGAGAAAATGTGTTCTAAGCTGAATGATTGATAAAAGAGCAGAGTGGCAAGCCAGGTAATTAAAGATGGTTAAGAGAGCACTTGGTTCCCAAGAATGCATATAAATCTCTAGGATCATCAATTACATGTGAGGGCCCTTGATGATGTCATTTCAGAGCCACTTTGTGTGATTTTTGAGGAGGACTGGGTAAAAGGAAATCTCTCTATTTTCAAAAAGGTGGGGAAGGGGAAAAGGAGCTGTGCTACGACAGACAGATCAGCTTAATGTTGATGCCAAGTCAATTCTGGAATAAATATTCCTTATTTATTTAAAATATTTTGTCCCATTTTTCTATTTAAGAAATGCTCAGAGAAGCATCTGTGTATGCTACCTTGAGTTCCTGGAGGGAAAAAAATGTTTATAAACTGAATAATTAATTCGTTTAAGAATAAATTTTAAAATGGCATACAAGTATAAATTTACATACTTATATGACTGCACAATATTTTTCAAGTATTTATTTATTTATTTTATTTATTTTATTTAATTGAATTTTTACCCCGCCCTTCTCCTTACGGACTCAGGGCGGCTAACAGCCTGATAAAAAACAAATACAAAAATACCCCGATTTAAAAACATAATTAAAATGAAATATTGGATTTGGCCTGTGTCAATTTAAAATTATTTTTAAAACCCCACTAAAAATCTCCCCCTAGGCCAGTCCTGCT
>NW_015386650.1:406539-426372 GCF_001527695.2 Protobothrops mucrosquamatus | reverse complement strand
GATCCCGGGCCCGAGGATCTGAAGTCCCTGGAAGCCGAGTAGAGCCCTGAGGATCGGAGCACCCACAAGCTTGTAAGCAGCGTGTGCGTGCTCCCAAAACCCGATATGGTCCTCTGCTCCCGCCGTATCTGCCCCTCCCACTGACCGTACTAATCACACCACCCTCTATTAACCCCCCAGTCTCCTCCCTTACCATTCCACGCCCCCCAGACTGGACTGGCCTTGGCCTCAGAGAGGGCTCCCCCAAGTCCCCTCGGGCCAACCCCGAACCCCCTAAAAACCCCAAACCCCTTAAAAATTTACTAAAACACCCCTTTAAAAAGAACCTCAGTTTCAGCTTCTTTTGGTCTCTTTTAGCTGCATACGTATATAAAGACCTGAAAAGAAGTTAAAAATGGTAGGCCAAAAAATTGAACATGTAATAAGAGATATGAAATACACTCAGTCTAGATTACACAAACACCGTGCACTACTCCTTTGGGAAAGTGTCATTCCTTGAAAACCAATCTGGCTTCCGCCATATCCAATTTATACCTTCCCTTTTGTTTTTTAAAATTTGAAGCTCTGACTTTTTGAAGACTTTATCATCTCATTATCTCCATCAAGTAGAACTTGGTCTTACCTTTCCTTTCAACCCATTCACTTTCTTCCTATATTTAAATATTTTTAAAGTATTTATTTATAACCTACCTTTATTGCTTTTATACAGGTAATCTTTGACTTACAACTATTCATTTAGGGACTGTTTGAAATTACAGTGGCACTGAAAAAAGAGACATGACCGTTTTTCAAACTTATGATCATTGCAGCATCCCCATGGTCACGTGATCAAAATTCAGACACCTGGCAATTGACCCGTATTTATGATGGTTGCAGTGTCCTTGGGTCACGTGATCCCATTTTGCGACCTTCTGACGAGCAAAGTCAATGAGGGAAGCCAGATTCACTCAACAACCGTGTTACTAACTTAACAACTGCAATGGTTCACTTAACAACTGTGGCAAGAAAGGTCGTAAAATGGAGCAAAATTCACTTAAGAACTGTCTTGCTGAGCAATGGAAATTTTGGACTCAATTGTGATTGTAAGATGAGAACTACCCGTAAATAACTCAAGCTAGTGAAAATATCTAATACTGCCTCCTCCTATTTTTCCTCACAACAACAACTCTGTGAGGTGAGTTGGGCTGAGAGAGAGTGACTGGCCCATATAGTCGCATGCCTAACATACGACTATAACTCATCATCTCCCAGGTGCCTTCTCTGATTTAATCTCTGTATAACAGAACTACTTCATCATATTTCTTTTGTATTTGTCACACACTTTTATATTCAGTCCACATTGATTCATCACTGATTTGTTCTTGAACCTTATACTCATCTTATTGTGCCTCATTATCGCATGTACCCAATTCCCATTTCTTTCATCTCCCTTTTATGTTTCCCTTAACATATAAGTGGGTGGAAGAACACTTTCAGACACTGATGTTTTTGCTTTTAATAAATATTCATTCCTCACAAAAGACTACCATGCAACTATTATTCTTTTTAACCATCATTGGCATAGTCCCCCCAAAAATCCATCAGTTCCCCATCTTTTATAATAATGTTACTGATGAACATTTCTTTAACTGATTGCTCCAGATTTTCACCATTTATGTATCTTGCAATCGCTCACTTAATTTTTCTGTTGAAGACAAACACTTTGGTCTTTGATACATTGATTTTCAGATCTGTTCTGTTTGTTGCATCCGGCAAACAATCTAACATTTGCAGCAAATTATTCGGTTTCCTACTCAATAATATTGCATGGTCTTTTTGTCTACATGCGAAAGTACAGTTATGTACTCAGCCATTGTACATCTGGTGTTACCACAAACATTCCTTAAACATTTTTCCATAAGTACATTAAATGATCAAAGAAACATCATTCTCTCTGCACAATCATAATTTAAAAATATATTCTGTGCTTAAAATTATGATTTTAAAAATGCTGTGCATGCACTTAAGCCTTCAATAAATCGGTCAGAAGATTGAGAAATAAATGGAAACTGGGAGGATAAAATCAAGGATTGGAATTAGACATTATTTAGTGAGGAATTCTCCAAAACAGGAACTGAAAAAGCCCATCTCCAGATGGAATAGCCTTCTATAAGTCTGGCTTTGTAAGGAGTGGAAGGTAATAAAAAAGCCACTCTAGCTGTTCTTACTGATGAAGCAAATTTTTCAAGAACAGGTGCATGCAAAGAAATTGATGGTATTTATTTCATGCAGATGATTTTGCCAATTTACCCTAGACCAGTGATGGTGAACCTTTTAGAGACCGAGTGCCCAAACTGCAACCCAAAATCCACTTATGCATCGTTGGGTGCCAGGTGGGTGTGGCCCATTGGCTGGGTGTGGCCCATTGGCTGGGCGTGGCTGCAGTGGTAACGGCAGACTGGGTGGGACTAAAAAGTTCAATCAATCAATTCCAACTTTGTAAGATCTTTTTTTTCCCCGCGAGAAGTTGAAATTGACTGATTGATTGAACCTTTTTTTTTTTACACACAGCGGCGGAGGCCTAAAGCGAAAAGGTTTTATAAAACCCAGTTGAAGGCCTAGGATTGGGGCAACGGCGTGCATGCCCATAGAGAAGGCTCTGAGTGCCGCCTTTGGCACCCGTGCCATAGGTTCGCCACCACTGCCCTAGACTGTCTTACTGTACAGAAAAATATTGAAGTTCAATGTTATTAAAATCAGAGAAACGCACAGGAAAAAGCTGTTGAATAAAATGATAAGTGATATTTCTTTGTTAATAATCATGAGATTAATGGGAATGATGTACATGTATGTTACTGGCTTCAAACACTGTAATAAGATATTATGATTTATTCAATTTTGACTTAATTAATATGTTGGGTGGTGCTTCCCAATCTGGTAGTTCCAACTGTGATTGAAACAAATGGTGATTTAGTATGATGTGTTAACTTGATCTATATATGTAAGCAGTAGGTGGTAATGTACTGTGATTATCTGCTGTTATTCTGAGAGTTTCTACATTAATTTATTCAATAATACTTAATGAACCCAACAAGGATAATGAGCAGCCTTTGTTTCTTGCTGAAAATCTTAGAACTAAACTCTTTTACTATTCTGTTCATTGCTTCTAGTTCTTTGTTAGTACTGCCCACTGCCTTGATTATAATTGTACAGGCTAGCATCAGTCTCTTTTACATTCTAGGAGACAGTTGAACTGAATGCATTATTTTTGTCCTCATTCAAAATAAAACAAACACACTTCAGATATAATAAACCTTATATTCTAAAGTCATTTAAAAATCACCCTAGTGCGTCTGTCTATTGAACTGGCCTGCTTACTTAATCTGAGGAAATAGACCAAGTTGATTAATTAGTAAAGATATTTATTAAATGGTGACTGAACCTTGTTTTGATTAGATCTGATTTCAAAAGATTATTTTACATTGAAGAGTTAACAGAAGCTCAGTGGGAGACATTTACTTTGTATACAAAAGGCCCAGGATCAATCCCTGGTATTCCCAAGGTAAAGCTTTGGAGATGTTGTTTATAGCCATCCTGGACATGAACTAATTTAAATAAATCAATGATCTGGCAAAAGGTTATTTTAAGTGTTTAATAAATAGGATTCAAAATAGAAGGGCAGCCCTCATATCTAAACTGGCTAAAATGAATCTAAAATATTTATATTCGGAGCAACATTAAATCTCTCTGAAAAACTGAAGTAAAAAATCCCTTACCCAGGAGAAGTAAACATTGAACTATAAGATAAATGTGAAAAATTAATTACTTGTTCCTTTGTCTTCTTGAAACCTACTAATGTGTGTATCTACAGACTTCTGAAGTGAGATACCTGTGTCCATTTTGACATGAGAAAAGGGTCAATCAATTTGTCCTTTCACAGTGGGAACTCTCTTCTGAACTCATCCATTGTGAGTGAGATTAAAATTAACTCTAAATATACCAAAGAATACAACTCAATACATGTGACAAATTGTAGATTATGAAAGTATTGTATTCTGCCCCGTATCCCCCCAAGGTTGCATTAAAATCCCTACCCTTTTAAGGAATGAAAGGAGATGCCCCCATACAGAGAACTTTCATGTCTAAATGGAGATTTGAAAATTATCCCTAATCCCTTAAAGGAGTTGGGGGTCTATAAAAGCAGCACGAAAAGGGTATGCAATTTGTTTAAATAGCTTTTATAAACACAATCTATTTCAAGCGATCTCTTTGTTGATGAAGTTAGAGTTTTACAGGTGTTAGTATGTAGCCATGGGAGACAGAAAATAAGAGCAATTGGAAGCACCTCAGATTATTTAGCCTACTTCTGACTCTTAATCTCATCTGGTTTTATTATGCTATTTCAATCTTCTTTCATGCTGCTTTAATTCAATATTTTCCTATCGCTATTATATTCTACTTGCAAATTACGTTCTTCTCATTCAGTGGTAAGACATCGTGTGGCCTCTAAATATTGCTGAATTACAATGCACAGCAGGCTAGCCACCTGGACCAGTGGTGAGGGATGCTATGGAAATTGGCAAAATCAAGAAGAGCTGTTTCTTTCTCTTTCAAAAAAAAAATAAAAATCCAAAACATAAAACTGTTGCTAAAAAATCTATGTTAAAAACAAATCAACAAAACAAAACATCAAGCAATACCAATTGCAGATAAAATTCATAGTTAAATGCTCAACATTAACTATGCATTCATCTTTAAAAGAGAAAAGCATATGTGGAAGACCAATTGTGTGTAATTTAGGTTTGTCATATGGAACACTTAATGAATGTTTTTAAAAAATGGTATGTTGAACAAGCCGTATCATAGTTCTCACTTAATAATGCACATAAACCAATTAAGCCATTTTATGGCTTATTATTATGTGTGAGCCCAGATACTGTCACTGCAGTTACATAATATGCAGGGTTACAGCTCGGCTGTCTGAACTTAGAAACATGGTTACTTCAAGCTTAAATGAGAAGCTGTTAACCATACTTGATAGTTGATTAGTCTTAAGCAATATATTTTAGCATGTCATTCAAACCTGAACTAACAATTAGCTCATATTTAAGCATCATTAGTCCTTCAGGATGTGGGATTTAGTAACAGAAGAGAAAAAATATCAAATGCAGTGTCTTCTCCGTGGCTGTGCAGTGTCAAGCTTGTTACAATCTTTTTCCCAATTACAGAATATCAGAATTTAACTTTTATTTTTTGTATGAAAACAGATTTCTGTCTCGTGTATTGCTGTTGCTCCCCCTGAATTAGACCTTTAATATAATAAACTACACTAGAATTGATTAGCACAGACATAATATTTTATTTCATTTATTTTCAAAATCTGAGATCTCTAGCAAATCTGCTGGTCTTTTGTACAGCCATAATGATCTGGTTCTGTGTTTGAGTCTGAGCTTCCTGGTTGTGTGACAGAGCTTGCTTCCTGGTTGTGGGAATGGCTGTTTGTTATTTTTTTCCTGGCCGCTGCATGTTTTAATTTGTTGTATACGTATTTTTCATCGCGTCTTTGAGATGGACAGCAATAAAAATCAAGTCAATCAATCAGGGTGAGGCTGAATATTTAATTGTACTGTGGGGTCCTTGTTGCTCTCAGAACTTGGTTGTTTTCATGCAGATGTTTACTGATGTTTCAGTTCTTTATTGAATTAGGTAACATCATCAGTGCTTATAGGGAGAGAGGGTTTGCTCTCATTTTATATACATATACACTTTATATACATGATGTTACTAAGTGACATCAGCAGTGCTAATAGGGAATGGGGTTTGTTCTCATTTTTATACATCTATATAAATAAAAATGTAAATGTTCGTTTGTTCAAAATCTTAAATCTCCGAAAGTTCTTCACCAATTGCTTTGAAATTTTGACACAATGTTGCATTTGAATACGTGTGTGTTTTTATATACATATACCTACTATTACATAGATGTCACACCTGTGACAGGTAAAACATGCTTTTTTTTGAAAAACAGCACCATCTGTTGGACGTAAAAACAACACACTTCTTTTCCATTTAATCAGACTGAGCCACAGCAACGCGTGGCCAGGTACAGCTAGTATGTATATAAAATTAGAGCAAACCCCACTCTGTATTAGCACTGCTGAAGTTACCTAGTATGATAATGAAACTTGTACATGAAAACATCCAAGATCAGAGAGCACAAAGGACCCCACAGTTCAACCCTCAGCTACAAATATTCTCTTCTAATTGTGCTATAATATTGGAAACAATTTGGTCAGTCTGCCTGTATGTGTGTGTGTGTGTGCTCAAAATAATTGGGCAGCTGTAGCATAGTGTGTGCTGTTTCTGAAACCAACACATCATTCAGAAAATCCAACCGGCTTTTCTGTTTATCATTCACCTTACTGACCTCAGTGGTTTATAACTGTGCTGTCAAAGAGCCTGCATTTCTTATAGTGACTCAGTCCAGCCATTCAGGAGTCAATGTTCTGATGTGACAAGGGAATAAGGTCACAGGAGGGTCAGACTGATTCACAGCAAAAGAAAGGACTATGTCCTACACTACTGTAAACATCTTCCATAATCTTGGCACATGAGCTGCCTTTTGGATGTGTTTGGTTGATGGTTTTAGTTATGTCTGGTTGTTTAATGATCCAATTAATCCTGTCTCTTTTTTCAGTTCAATTTCATTCTAAGTTACATGGGTACATAAATTATTCATTTATTTAAAGAATGTATATGTCATCTACTCCCTTAATGGTGCTATGTGGTATGTAAAATACAATAAAAACATAATGTCCATCTAAAAATGAAATAATGATCAAAACACACAAATGCTCAAAAGCTGGCATTTTAAAGCCTTGGAAAGGTAAACAAATATTAAGACCCTTTTTAAACTTCAATTGCAATGACCATTTAATCTGTGATATGAATCTTGCCAAGAAGAAAACTGAATTCATTAATATAAAACACTGTATACCCATAATAGGGTACCCCACTGATTTCCCAATATCTGATGTGGGGAACATGTAATTCAGTAGGTATCTTGGTCCTTAGACTTGTAGACCTTTATATTCTTCTATGAGTACCTTGAATTGGGCTGCAAAGTCAGCCAACAACCAGGAAAATAGTTTCAGGATTAAAATAACGTGGAACCCAAGGAAGCCTTCTGAAGCACTCATGATACCACATTCTGGATGAGCTGTAATTTCTAGAGAGTATTGGCAGGTCATACAATGAAGAGCACAATGGGATAGTCAGCCATGCAATTGCCAAAAGATGAGTCACTGAAAACAGGTCTTGCTTCTGCAAATAAATATGGACTTGGTCTGTCAATCAAGGTTGATAAAAAAAACTCTTTTTTCCACTATTATTATGTGGCTGTCCAGCATCAGCACTAGAAAGGTATCCTGATGGCAGAGTTGCTCCACAAAGGGAATCCGATCCCACCCAGAAAGCACTCATGATCAAAATCTAAAAGAGTTTGGAAGAGCACCTGTGTAACCATCTCTGTCAGTTCACTCAAGTATTTGCCAAGTATACAAACAGAATTCCTGTGTTCATCTGTCCATTCAGAACAAGATGTATACTGTTTAAATGGGCAAATACACATATATATTCTTCAAGGCAATTAAAATGATTTTAATGAACATTTTCACTAAATGAAGTACATTTTGTATTTTACTTTTATATAAATAAGATTTTGAGCTTTCAAAATCAACAGGAAGACTGTTTTAATTCTTAAAAATGCAATCCACTAGAGACAGATAGTTTGTAATATATTCCCAACATGAATACTCCAGACACAGAATAAACAGAAACTGAAGTCTAGGACTTAAGTTAACAGATCTCAAAGTTTTTCTAGCCACAGAATTGTAGGGCTAAATGAATCATATGGGAAAATGATATTATGTTGAACACGAGAAGGCAGTTACAAGGGAAGTATGAAGTTAAGAGAGGGGGCAGCCCAAGAAATTAAATTTGTGTTTGAAGGATAAATCGTTCAAATGAGAGTCAGCAGGTGAAACAATATTGGTCTCCTGTGTCCTCTGATCCTAGTCAAAATTATAGCTGCAATAGCATTCCCCAGCCATCTGTCATTGTGATGTTATAGTACTGCAGAGGCCAAGCCAGCATCAAGGTGCATTGTACTCCAGAAAATAAGCCATTTGGATTCTAGTGTAGAAACCTTGGTTCAATATGAATTCTATCTTACAGTTACTGTGTTACTGCAAAATTAGATTTTCACACATTGCTTGCATTCACATACATTTAAATCAGTTTTTAAACCACATACCACTAAACCATAATGGGCGAATTCACAGCTCATGTTAATTCGAAGACAAATGACTTGTACTCCAAAATGGTGATCCACTTAAATACATTGATCCACTCCAAGACATTAGTCCACATATTGACTGGAGTGAATGGACAATAAAACTTGTAGGGAAGTAGTTCAGGGAAAATTGCTGTAATCAAGTTTTGGAGATTCAGGTATCTGCTTCTAAGAAATTGGTGGAAATAAGAACGGTAAAAGACTTCCATTGCCTGGCATAAATTCCTTCAGCCTTCCCCCAAACTAGGGACATTACCTTTGACTGGCAAGTGCTTTTATTCCAAATAGCTGCTGGGCTGAAAAAAAATAATGATAGGGTTGAATGTGCTTTGAAGAGAGGCTACTGCTTAATATCTCACTATCACCCATGCCTGGGGGATATTGTTTCAGAAACTGTTAAAAACCTATTGGGACAAAACTTTTCACAAGCAAACACAATGGAAAGTAAAGTCTATCAAGGTGTTTCCAGCTCTTTTAAAAGACTAACCATCATCCTGATCAGTCTTTTGGACCATCCCTACCAGGAAAAGTTACCTTCACTGCAATCACTCACAAAACTGCAGTAATGAAATCTTGATTTAATAAGCCACCATTCACAGTAGATGAAGTGAATCAAATATATCCCCCGAATTCCATCAAAAACTGTACACAAATTAAACATGTTAATTTTACATAATCCATTTGTACTTATTTATGTCACTTCTGTACATTTATGTCATTTTATTTGTTCATCAGCCTAAAACCAACCAGAATTGAGGCAACTTGCAAAAATTTGCATTATCACTCGAGGTTTTTAAGAAGAGGCTGGACAGTCATTGTCTGAAATGATATAGGAACTCCTGCTTGAGCAGGGGACTGGACTAGAAGACCTCCAAGGTCCCATCCAGCTGTAGTCTGATTCTAAGATTCTAATGAGGTGAATGCAAGGATTACTTCAATTGATGTAAATGATATTTATAGTAATATAGTGAAAAGTTAACTATTAAAATATCATAGAAAAGTAAAATGATATACAGTTCACAAAGCAACTTCTCAATATCTGTATATTTTAATGATGTAAATTGCAATTATGACAATTATCAACAATGCAAATACAGTAAAATCGTTAGAAAAAAACCCCATAATAGTGGTCTGGCTATTTATACTGAATTCTCAAAGATAGGAGCATTAGTATTTCAGTGAAAAGACAAAAATAATACAAGTATGATACATTTTAAAGGTCAGTCTATTATTTCTAGCTTTGGTAGAAAATTCTGTTCTGCCCTTTAACTAACAGATATTTTCATGCCATTCTGCTTTTGTCTGATCTGCCAAAGACTTTTTGACAAACTCCATGCATAAATGTTCCTATTTGCTCACTTGACTTCACAAGGGGGAAAGCTGGGTTGACCTTGTGCTATATTTTTCAGCAGTATTTGCTGGTTAATATGAGAGCAGCAGTACAAAATGCTTGGAGGACACCATGTCACGCAAGGGCACAAATGTCCCTTGGGTTTTGAGAATTTTGAAAGAGTTTTGATCTTTTCAGGTGGTTAGCAGTAGCAGTAGCACTTGGACTTATATACAGCTTCATAGTGTTTTACAGCTCTCTCTAAACTGTTTACAGAGTCAACAATCTGAGTCCTTATTTTACCGATCATGGAAGGATGGAAGGCTGAGTCAACCTTGAGCAGGTCAGAATCCAACTCCTGGCAGTGGGCAGAATTAACCTGCAATATTGCATTCTAACCACTGTGCCACCACTGCTCAGTGTGCAGATAAGAAATAGGGGGGGTTTGCTGGTGAGAGAGAAGGTTAGGAACAAAATGAGAAGGGTCAGGGTGGGTTCCTTGCTTAAAGCAAGTAGCATTAGTGAGTCTGAGCAATGATGTTCTTGTTGGTGCCAATAGGGAACTTCTCAGAGCGCTAGAACTCAAATGTAGCTATATGATAGCTCTTCAAGGTAGAGCAGGTCAGGAAACAAAGATCACGAAAAATAATATAGCTCACTTTGTTGATATAGGTTGATAGGATTTCTCCTTACCATCTTCTTATACCAAGGAGACTCAGTGTGAGGCACTTTTGAATTTCTTTTTCACGCTTTCTTTTTCCCCCAGAGCTAAGTTCAGGTTTTCCACATATTTTCTTCATGGCCATGTACATCTCTACTCTATAGCTCTGAATTCCTCATGGGAATCCAATTATCTTTCTTTAAATAGTGTGATATTTATATGTAATTTCATTCACAAATTCACCCATTCATGCCCACACAGCTTCAAAGTTCTGGAGTAGGCAGAATTGCCTATTAAAAAAAAACCCTGTTCAGTTTCATTCTTATCTTCATGGAGCAGCAACATTTGGAGGTGAAGTCTACTTGGAATATGTAGTACAGCATTTAAAACTGAGGATTATTTCCCTGAAAACATTGCAACAGTAGTTACAAGATATGAGGAACATTTTCCAATAGAAGCCTGCCAATTATCAGTAGCAATGTTTAAATAATTCATTTTTAAGTAGACAAAAAGGAGGAGAAGGTTTTTAGGAAGTGGAAGTAAACCATTATTAGAAGTCCACTATTAAAAAAAAAAGTCAATAGTCAATTATAAATCACCCAGAGTATTACATTACTGTTGCTAAGAGACACATTTCTCAGTATCCAAGTTTCCATCTTCCTGTGATCTGTAAATATCTTTGTAGTAACTGTCTTTGCTCACAGTAGAAAAGCCATCGTTTGATAACATCAAAATGTCTGGTACAGGATAAATTTTGCGGCAGGCAGAAATCTGAGGGAAGCAATTTCACTCAGCCCAAACTGACATGAGCAATCCTTGGATAGGTGTACCTTATACTGACTGAAGCTAGAAGCTTCAAATGGTTCTCTAGAGAAAAACATTTTTATTCCAAGTTGGCATATTTATTTATTAAATTTATTATATTTGTGCCTGCTAGAGATTAGTGATTATTAGCTTTCATGTGTTCTAATTTTAAGTAATTGGTCCAATTAACTATTTGATTAAACAGTTAATTTAAATTATAGCACATGATAATATCCATTCACCTGAACTGTGAAGGAAAATGAAAACTTATAGGATTGATTAAGTGTTTGGATTTTATTGAGAGCATGCAGGTACAAATTTGTTAATTAAATAAGCATGCAGAATTACTTGTTTATTGAAGCCACTCAAGAGCCTACCAAGCTGTGGTACACTTCTCTGCTAAGAAGAAAAAGTCACATGTTGTTACACAAAAATCCTTTTTTAAAATATTGCCATTGAAATTAAGATTTATTTTTTAAATGTTTGAAAACCACCTCACTTCTGCAGAGTCTCTGCAGTTTTTATACAGATTTTAATTAGATAAAAGAATAAACTTACCTCAATTTATTTATTTCCTTAGATTCTGTTTTCAGGCATATACCACAAAGCTAATGGTAAGTCGCTGTGTGGTGCACCTACATAGTGACTGCCCTTTGTTTTCTGTTGCAATATAATAGTACAGTATTCCTAAAGACAGTCTGGCCTTGAGGATGGAAGTTTGCTGGTGGCTAAAATCACTACCAGAGATGGAACATGCTTTTTGTTGGGTCTCTTGTCATGTAAATGGATCTCTTTATCTCCAGCCACAATTTTTCATTTGTGCAGGACACCAAGTTTTCTACCTTGGCCTTTAACTAAATTAAATCTGGTAAACTTCTCCTCTATTTCTTTTTTTAAAAAATGTTAGATCTTTGATAATGTTATTGCAAAATGAAAACAATATGAAAATACAATGCAAAACATCCTCCTGCATATGCTTAGACCTAGAGTGAGGTAATTTGTTTTGCAATTTGTTTCATCTTTACATGGAAATATAATATTTTAATGTTCTGGATAAAATTATTGCAATGATGAATGTTTTGGGATGGCTGAAATGCAAGTAATGTCATATTTCCTCTTACACTTACATCTGGCTTTTGTTATGTGTAATA
Organism: Protobothrops mucrosquamatus; assembly: GCF_001527695.2. Classification (NCBI taxonomy): domain Eukaryota; kingdom Metazoa; phylum Chordata; class Lepidosauria; order Squamata; family Viperidae; genus Protobothrops; species Protobothrops mucrosquamatus. The sequence continues at coordinate 414,094 of NW_015386650.1, read as the reverse complement.
TATCTGGGTGTGAGTGTGTATGTGTGTCTGTATCTCAGTTTTTAAAACACAGATGGTCCTCGACTTATGACCACAATTGAGCCCAACATTTCTGTTGCTAAGCGAAACAGTTGTTAAGTGATTTTTGCCCCATTTTATAACCCTTCTTGCCAGTGTTATTAAGTGAAGCACTGCAGTTGTTAAGCTAGTAACACAATTGTTAAGTGAATCTGGCTTCCCTTTGACTTTGCTTGTCAGAAGGCTGCAAAAGGTGATCACATGACCCCAGGACATTATAACCTTCATAAATATGAGTCAATTGCCAAGCGTCTGAATTTTGATCACAAGCCCACGGGGATGCTGCAAAGGTTGTAAGTGTGAAAAATGGTCATGTCACTTTGTTCAGTGCCATTGTAACTTCCAACGTTCACTAAATGAACTGTTGTAAGTCGAGGGCTAGCTGTGCTTAATTCTTCTATGTATGCTTTGAAACTATGTCAGCATTTTGTCCACTAATTTCAGTTTATTTTCTATCAGTAATACGTAGGAATAGCTTTGGGATGGACATCTGCTGCCGAAAAGGATCAAGGAGCCCATTACAAGAGCTCTACAACCCAACCCAGGTGAGTTCCCTCCAGTCATCCTGGAGACTCTGTTCTTACCCTTTTATAAAGAATCTTCTATTATATAATGAAGTGCCTTAAGACACGAAAAAAGGATGCCCTACCTTTGCTTATCTGAGAGTACCTGTGAGTCCTTATCTTCTGTGGACAGAGCGGTAAAATAGTGACAACACCTACAGACTTATAGCACCTTTGCTTTCTTAATTGTTTGGGAGGAACTGCTGATGTTGAAAATGAAGATATAGAGGGAGAGAGTGAAAAAACCTCATACTGGTGCTAACTGAAACCTGTCCCAGAGGGGGAAAATGTATTAACCTCTTGTACGTAAAGGAACAGTGTTTGTGCACTTTAATGGCTAACACATTATCTTTCGTTTTAAAGCTTTTGTGGATCACAATGCCCTTCATTGGATGCCTGGAATATCATCTTGAGAAATGAATATTGAAAACATAGTGTATATTGTACTTCCCCCTGTTATTTGTGGGAGAGAAAAGGAGGGAATTGTAAAAAGAAAGGTATTAAAAGGTAGTGAAATTTCTTGTAACTGTAAACAAAAGAATAGTTAGATTTGGCAGATACTCTGTACCAATCAGCTGGTTAAAACATGTAGTGTAATTAAACAAGATTCCTGTATGTTCTTATTCACATATGTATTCAATTATTTCAGATATCAGAGAAGTAAAATAAATCCCTCTTTTCTGCTGCATCCTGGAAGACAAAGTACTTTTAGGGATTGCAAGCATTATAGGAAGTAGATGATTTGAGAAACCTACCTCTTCTTTAACATACTAATCTAGATTAGTCATCTACAAACTAGTTTGCCAATGAAGTTTACATGCCAAAAATTATTCTTAGGAATTAAGCACGTATTGCCCCTTTACTTAATGAATAATACCCATGGCTAATAGCAAGATTCTGTTATTGTAACCTTACAATAAGGGTAGTTTTAGCACTCATGATTGGTGCTTCTTGTCTGGACTTTCTCGAGGGGCTGACATCAATCTTGCAAGTCTGAAGATACATTTCTTCCCCAGGGCCTTTACAGTCTAAGAAACTAGGAAGGATTCCTTCTGAGATACGGGTAGTCCTCGACTTATGACCATAACCGGGCCCAGAATTTACATTGTTAAGTGAGAAATTTGTTAAGTGACTTTTTGCACCATTTTACGACTTTTCTTGCCATATTTGTTAAGTGAATTACTGAAGTTGTTAAGTTAGTAACCTGATTGTTAAGTGAATCCGGCTTCCCCATTGACTTTGCTTGTCAGGAGGTCACAAAAGAGGATCATGTGACCTTGGGATTCTGCAACTGACATAAATATGAACCAGTTGTCAAGCATATGAATGTAAATCACGTGACCATGAAGATGCTGCAATGGTCATAAGTGTGAAAAATGGTCGTAAGTCACTTTTTTCAGTCCTGTTGTAACTTCAAGCGGTCACTAAATGAACTGTATCTGTATTTGCCAGCCCCACATTCTTTCTGAGGGCTTAGATGCCTCTTACCTCACCATTGCTTAGTCTGTGATTCTTCCTCTTCCTCCTCATTCTCACAGACTGTTACAGTATGGTTTAATCTCAGCAATAGATCGCAGGCACTCTAACCATATTTATTAGCATTAAGACTTGCTGATTTTACAGTATATTTATAACAATGAACAACATTTTGTGAGAATTGGTCAGATATTAAGGGAAGTGTCCCTTAATAAATCTCCTTGCTAGATTTAATAAGTCACTAAATGATTGAAATCTTAACTCGACTATAAATTGGGCTCTCTTTTATTTTTAACAGAATTGCTAGAATTTGAGAGATGCATAATTGCCATAATGTGGGAGTGTCAAAACTGTCAAGCATGCTAATATAATGTCATTAAATGAGTCACAGTTTTACTTGAAATTGTGTAAATTAGGGCAAGTCCTATGTATTGCTAACTGGAAGATGTAAATAAAACTATCAACAGAAAGAGAGTAAATCTGCCAAAGAGGAAATAGTAACATCTATATTTATGAATATATTTATATGATTTATCTACTTACTAAAAGCAGATGGACTCTGGCTTACAGAATTTACAATATAAAATACAATACAAGATCAGTTTTTAAAAATAATTTAAATAACAAAATATATATTCTAATTAATTAAATATCAAAGATAATAGCTAAATATAATTTAAGATTTACCGATTTACCATCAGTTTGTAATTAATATGTACAGGACTTCTGGAAGAACCATGTTTTCATCTGCTTCTGCAAGATTCTGAGAATGAAGAAAATCCTTATTTCAGGTTGCAAGCTGAAGGACCGAAGCTGCTACAAAAAATACTCACTGTAGGGTCCTCTCCTACCATTCCTCTTGGGAGGAGGAAGCTCTAAGTAACCAATCCCTAGTTGTTTGGGTAGGAAAGGGTAGTCTCTAAGTTATCCAGTCTCTAAGTTGTGTATTATTTATATCTATGAAAGTAATAACGAGTGTTCTGAATTGCACTTGGAATGCTACTATTGGTAGTAATAACCAGGCAGTTCCTGCAGCAGTAGTATAATATGGCAATATTCTGACTGAGTATTGAGCATGCATACCTCAATTTTCTGGACCAGCTGGTCTTCATGGACAGCTCCACCTAACCTAAACTAAGTTATAGTAATCCAAACTAGAGATGACAAGGGCAAGAGTGGCCATCTTCATGCATCCTGTTCCAGATGAAGCCACAACTGGCACACTAATGTCAGCTGTTCAAAAGCTCTCCTGCCAGTTTCCAGCTGCTTTTCAAGTAAAGAGGTGTGTTTTTGAGAGGACCTCCAAATTGTGATTGATTTTTTGCTGGAGAAGTGCAACCCCATTAATAAATAAAGATGCAGCATTCCTGGAATCAGTCAATCTGTGAATCAACAGCCATTCCATCTTGTTTGGGCTGAGTGACAGCCTGTTTTCCCCTATTCAACTCCTGAAAGCCTCCAGATACCAGATCATGCCTTCTAATGCATTATCCTATGGACCTGGGCTGGAGATATATAACTGGATGTCACTAGCATATTAATGATACCTCTCTCTGGACAGACAGGTAACTTCTCCCAGACATTTCATGGTGATAATAAACCATTACCTGTTTTTAGTGAATTAGCTGGCGAGGGAAATATACTCTAACCTCTATGACTTACCATTTCTGGATATATTGGGAAGTATACAGTATGTGCTTGCCATTTTCCAGTTCCCATTGCTAAAAGTTACAAAATAGGATAACAACCAAGAGAGACCATTCAATAGACCTGAATTCCAGTAGAACCAATGAATGCAACAGTATCCTACCTTTTTGTGGGTAAGCAGTTAGTTCAGTTTCTAAAATACTATTCTCTTTCATTCCTTCCTAATTATGTTTTCTCCAAATATTCACCATTAGAATTCCTTCAGTGTCTTCCAACCGGGGAGAGCTAAGTAGAATCAATGTTTAAATAAGGCCAGAATTTCTCATCAACATGACTGAATGTGACTTTTTCACACATAAAGAATTGCCATCAGTACACTGGCATTTCTGTTCATATTGGATTGAAGGAAGGGGAAAGGTGGGGAGAGAGGAAGGGCAAGAAATGGAAAGACTCCAGACAGCATTCAAGCTACCTTTTTGGACAGCCTTTGTATATATAAATAGAGAGAGGGCACATGGCATAGCAATATTTCAACAGTGCACTGTTGACATTCCCCGTTTCTTTCAGAGGAGAGAAAATAGCAAGAGAACACCAGGCGGGAGAGGTGAAGTGAGGTGAGCATCAGTAAAAGTCATCTTGAATATCTCTCACCGCTTTCAGTTACACAGCTTGGAACAGGTATTTTAGAATTGCACAGAGGCAGGAAAACCTGAGAAGGCAATTTTCTCATTAAGAAGTATGCAGGCTCTGATGAAAGGATACTTTAGAAGCTTTTTTCTAGATTTTCTTACCTGATAAGACCCCTTTGGGCAGCCCACATGTTACCGCTCTTCCAAGACATTTGGCAGCCACTAACTAACCCAAACAATTCTTATCTCTATGGTCCTTGGTGCTCTCTGAGCTTGGTTGTTGGTGTGCAGTTGTTTCATTACCCATCTAGGTAATAAAATGTCTGCAAGCAAACAACCAAGCTGAGAGAGCACCAAGGACTCTATAGTTCCACCCTGGGCTACATATATTCTCTTCTGTCAGAATTCTTTATCTCAGCCTCTTAGCCTTGCAAGGTAGTCCAAACAAGAAGCAGACCCAGAAGTACTAGATCTTAACTTTATTGTAAGGTTACAGTAACAGAATCCTGCAACTGTGAAAGTTTGTCTCTCCCCTTTTGCCTTTACAGTCCAAGAAATTAGGGAGGGTCCCTTCTGAGATGCTTGCCATGCCCCCATTCCTTTTGCAGACTCAGCTGCCACTTATCTGACCATTGTCTAATCCAGTGGTCCCCAACCTTTCAGGCCAGGTTTGGGGGGGGGAGAGGATGGCTTTGTGTGAGTGGCAGGCACTTGCACAACTCCATTTGTGCCACTGGCGGGCGCCCGCACTCGCCGCTTACACAAATGGAGTTTCACATGTGTGCGTGAGCCTGTCATTCACACAAAGCCAGCCCCTCTCCTCCCCCCAGCTGGGCTGCCAAACGAGAAAGATTGGGGACTGCTGGGATAGATAGAAAAGCTGCTCTCAAACCTCCTCCTGACATATTGTACAGATATTGAGCAAATCCCAGCATTCCAGCTAATAACAGAATAACAGAGTTGGATGGGACCTTGGAGTCTTCTGGTCCAACCCTCTCCTCAAGCAGGAGACCCTATGCCAAGTGGAGCTTCTCGGGTCTGCTTGCTCACCTGCTGCTCATGCAGCCCAGTTCCAAGCTGGCTGAGGCCCAATAGTGGCCGCAGCCCGGGGATTGGAGACCCCTGGTCTAGTCTGTGACTCTTCGTACTCTTTCCCAAGGTCATCCCCATATTCCATTACCCTGCCTCTCTTCTTTTGCAGCTTTTTCTTTCTGAGCAGAAAGTGGAAAAGCTTTCTCTTTGAGGCAGATCAGAATACCAGTGACTTGCATAGGCTGCTTCTCTTTTAATTATCCCAGAATATATTCTCATGCTCTTTATTACGGTCTTTCTAATCAATCTTGACTCATAGTGAGTTCAGGAACAAGTCCATGTACGTAGTTTTCTTGGCAACATTTTTAAAAGTTGCTTGTCAGTACCTTTTTCCTAGAAATGAAATAAAGTCAACCAGCTGGCTTTTAATTTCCCAACTTTTACTCCAGTATTTTAAATTACTGCACTGAACTGGCTCCTATAGTAGCCTTTAAGCCTGTTTCTTTTCTAATTTAAGTTATTTCTACAAGAGAAAGTCTTCTCCAAGTTGAATTCAGTTCCTGATGAGTTCATGGATACATGTGTGGGTTTTTCTTGGGAGCAATATGGCACTTGTTTGCCATTGATATATTTTGGGATGCTATTTCAATTTCCCAGTCTAGCCTATAGCCCTGGGATGCTCCCATCCACATTTAATCAGATCCAAGGACCCAATATAGATTCTGAGTCCATAGCTTCCCTAGGTGGTTGCCCTCTGCTGAAGCAATAATACTTCAATACTGTCTCCCACACAGTTACATTTCCAATGTTTTACAATGTTTTTCCCCCTAAAAATACAATAATAGAACAATATGTTAAAAATATAAAAAGAAAATAAGGGAAATGGTGCTGCCAATTTTTGGTATTGTAATTGTGGTCACAAGGGATTTGGAATGTGGAGGATATGTGCTGCCTGTGCCCAAGGACTGCCCGTAAGAAAAGGTTCTTCATGGCCTCATTTACACATCATGATAGACAGTGCTTCTCAGTCTTAGCAACTTTCAGCAGCTGGTGGAAGATTTCTGGGAGTTGAAGTCCATACACCTTAAAGTTATCCAGGTTAAGAAACACTGTGATAGATCATCACTTGTCCCAGATAGCCATGGCACGTGGTTATTCTGGAAAGTTTTAGTCCACCTATCTGAATGGCATTGGATCAAGGAAATGTGGTATCGGGGAGAAAATCATAATGCATGATTCCACATGATTATTGAATCCCATCCCTGCCAGTGATGGCAGAATGGCAGGAGATCAGGGTAGGTGAATGTCATGTATGGCAGAGTTAGGGAGAAGCTAGATTAACTGAATAGAAAAAGGATCAAGCTTCTCAGGTCCTGTTGCTTGTACTTCCAAACCTCATTTTTTTTTTAAAAAAATAGTTATGTATTTGCAAAGTATATTCTTAGAAAAGCAACACACTGAAGCATCTTGTAATTAGTGTGGACTTGTTGGATTGTGGTGGTCTAAAAATAAGTTAATTACCTACCAGTCTACAGAGCTTAAGTCAACTAAGATTCAAAGATGCCAACATATTTGAGGTTTGAGTACATCTGTGGGTGTCACTGATCTTTTCACTGCAACTGAACAGAGAAACAAATCACAAGTAATTTAGTGACCAGATTGAAGAGGATGATGGGAGAGAAAATTACTATCCTTCTTTAGAAGGGGTCTTGATGCCATTCTTCTATGTAGGAAAAACTTCTAACTAAATACTATGGACTCCTCCTTGGTATGCCAATTTAAAAAAAATCTATTTTAAAGAGGAGATTTAAAAAAAATAACTCTAGAATTGTTTTATAACTTATTTGGCTTAACTAATCAAGCAATTGAGGAATGTTTATGCCTGTTTATTGATATAAATTATTAAAATAATGTCCATGACTATCATATACTACATAGCTTCCTTTCACTTTATATGTATTCAGGGCTTTTTTTCTCGGAGAAAAGGTGGCGGAACTCAAACCTGGCCACGCCCTCATCAAACCCTAGGACCGCCCCTTTAGAGAACAGGAATGCAAGTAAAATTTGGGAGGGGCTATTTCCGGTGTGGGAGGGGCTATTTCCGGTGCGGCCGGCCCGGAAAAAGGTGCCGGAACGCGGTTCCGCCGCGTT